>NW_015114195.1:174569-194988 GCF_001443285.1 Poecilia latipinna | reverse complement strand
AGTCCCCCCCCCCCCCCCCTCCCCCCCCCTCCAAATGTACAATGCATCACTAGGCCTTGATGCCTCAGAAGTCTGGGTTCATTAAAATCTTGAACGAGTGCCAAAGCTGTAGTCAGAGATAAAAAGAATATGAAAGGATAACAAAATTTATGGATGGCAAGACACCACCTCACCCTGGCATTTATAATAAACAAATGGTTTCTGTTTCCAATTTAAATTTCTCATTATACTGTGACTTTTGGAAAATGTGTTTTGATTTACCAACATTTTATCTGAAAAAACTGTATAATTGATTAGATTTACATGGCTCTGATTTTGATGCTGATCGCCTGCCTCTTCCCCCCCCAACCCCTCTGCAGCAGCCCCCAACCCACCTCCCCAACCTCTACCCCCCCCCAAAAAAAAAAAAAAAAGAGAGGAGAAAGATCTGAACAGCTCCTGAGGCACATTAACATCATATAAAACAAACCTACATATCAAACGGGCTTTTTTTCTGATAAAATAATTGGTTTAAAACCGACACAGAAGCCAATTCAGCCCTTTGAACGGAACCTCTGTGAGGGCACCACAAGAAAAAAAAAAGAAAGAAAAATAGTGAGATAGACTTCACAGCCCAAGTGAGATGGACATCAATGCAGTGTGCCAGCAATGGCTGTATTAACCCATGGCTAAATCCCATCAGACAAATGTCAGTGTATCCGTTATGAAACCATGACATTTAGATCCAAGGTCTCCATTGTGGTTTTAGAGGGAGTCGATGTTTGTCCATTCTTCGCCTCCATCAAGCCCGCGTATAGCCTCACAGTCAACTGTACTCTGAACATGAAAAGATTAGAGATCATAGGGCTAGATTTATTGCATCATGCACTTTTGATATTTTGGTGACACTGCAAAAAAAACAATTGTAGGCAAAATGTAATTATAATTTTCTAATTCAATTTTTAAAAATAAAATATTTAGTCTGATCTGCAATGTCTTGGACTAGTATAAATACTGCTTGAAACTTTTCACAATTTGTCACACTACCTGAAACTTCGATCTCTACGTTTCAGATCGACAAGCACAAAGCACCACAAAGTGGAATCCTTGTAACACTTAACTGTGGTTTAATCCAGATCATTCTATCAAGCTCAGGCTACTTAGGAATTTTGTTCAGAAAGGTGAACTTCCACTCCAGTCTTATGGAGCCTCAGATTTTCATCCAACACTTTTTTTCTTTTTTTAGTCATCCATCTTCCCTTCACCTTTGTCCAACTTTCATGCCCCTCCTAAAGAAATGCTTCCCCACAGAATAATGCCGCCACCACCATGCTTTATGGCGAAAACAGGTTGTTTAAGATGGAGCTATTCAAATGTTAAGACACTGTTTAAAAAAATACAGCTTTATGCTTCTCTGCTGTTTTTCTTGATCTTTGTGATGCTCTTTGTTCACTAATGTTCACTTTAGAAGTGACCTCTAGAGACAGTCGGCTTCCATTTTTATACATAGGTGTTAGAATAAAGGGGTCTGAATACAAATGCATACCACACTTCAGATCATTACTTATTTAAAAAAAAACTATTAGACGTGTTTTGACTGTCTCTCACATAAGCAATGGAAATGCAATAAAAATAATAATAAAAGAGAAGCAATTCCTTTTTAAAGCCATTGTAGGAATCCAGTGGAAAAACATGATAGTGATTAACAGAAATAACATTTATTTACCAAATATATATATATATATATATATATATATATATATATATATATATATATATATATATATATATATATATATAAGAATTATTAGCATAGTGTTTTATTTTGAGTATTTTAAGTACATATAACAAAAAGGATGAAAGCAGAAAAAATGTGCAAAAGTATCACACCTACTTTTGCACCAACTCAGTGGCAGCCATACTTCCAAGACATGCCAACATGTGGAAAAACTCCTCCTAATTTACCCCAGACAACCTTTCCAAACATCACCATCGTCACGGCAGCACACGATGCACGAACCCGATGCGACACATCACGACCGCTCAGGTGTCACGAGCTGTGAGGAGCAAAAACCACATTCAAGAATTGGACAGTGTGTCATAAAGATCTCATGTTAAGAGGGCAGCACCTATGAGCCACTTGGTTGAGAATCACGTGACGTTTAATAATTGCCTCCTTACATTAGTTTAAACCCACCTCCCTCTATGGCTTCCCCTCTCAGGCATCAGTTGCGGTGAGACTGTAGGGTTGAGGCAGCGGGAAGCAGAGATTGGTGTAGTTGGCAAAGAGGAATAATATATTTATATTTAAAAAAAAAAAAAAAACCCTTCATTACTCTGCTTTTTCCTCCTCATTTTCTGGCGGCGGCCTAAATCAGGAATTACAAATGATATCATGACAATTTTTCATGCTCTTCAGACCAGTGATGTTTTACCGACTCATTTGCTATGATACCTTGTTACAGATCCAGCTGTGAATCAGGGACGATTCACGGGGCTAGAAGCCCGCCCCCTGCTGAGCCTGGCCAATGACCTGGAAGGCAATAGGGGATGCCAGTGCCTGCAGCATGTGCTGCACTGACAAAGCAGCAGGGCACCGTCAAAAACCCTCTCGTACAAACTTTGCAGATCACTCCGTTTTTAACAGATGAGTAAGCACTGGTGCTGACTTTATTTTTTTCTTTTCTTTTTTTTCCCCTTTTCCTCTGCCCTCACACGAGATCCATGGATTTTCCCTTCGCAAGTGTGCGGCTGTGGCTGATGCACAGCAAAACCCCTTGCCCACGAGGCGAATAGTGTAGCGGTGCGTCGGGCGTAGAAGGGTGCAGATAGCATGTGGCAGGGTCACTGAGCGGGTTAAGCAACAATTCAGTCGAGTGTCCATAAAAGAAGCAGAGTGCTGTTGGGAAAGACCAGAACACCAGCTAAAGAGGCCCAGCGATCCAGATTAAACTTTGGCCTTTGAACTGGAATTTACAGTTAGCAATTTTTCTTTTTTTTTTTTCTAAAATGCAATAACTTATTTTCCTCGCCAGATTTCTTCTGTAATGTTTTTTTTTTATTTTGTTTTTTGAAACTATACCATGTGAGACAAAGCGCCGTCCTAATCCATTCATTAATTTTTGTATTCATCAACAGGATTTCAATGGAGTTAAGGCTGTTTGGGTTTCCAGTTCAAAGCCCTCACGCAATCCCAGGCCCTGGTGACTTCTGCATTACTAAAATGATGCTGCCAGGACTGATGAAGCTGAGAGTGTCAGTAGGCATTAGCCTTCATGGCCCAAAGCTGGTGGACAAGATCAGACTGCGCCCCTTGACCCAGTCCGCCGCCAAGTTACTGACACAACAATCAAAACAGGCAGAGAGGAAAAGGGCAGCGCAACAAAGGACTTTTTTTTTGTCTTTTTCTTTTTTTTTGTTAAAGTTTACCCAGCAAAGATAAGAAAAATATAACAACATGAAATATTAATGTGGAATAAGCCAAGAAAAAGAAGAGGAGAAAACATGTATTGAGACATCTCTGCATGCTAGTCAAATCACAGGAAATGCTTTAAAGTTTTTTTTTGTTTTTTTTTTCCCTGCTTGGTTCACTCTGATTCTTCCTCTCTCACTTCATTTAACTAAATTAATGAGCAGAGCGAGCCAGAACTCTGAAAATTAACTTCCTGGCCACTTTATTGGTGATTGATTTTTCATATTTCACTGTGCTCGTGTAATTTGGCAATAAATAAATGCATTTCCTATGGTGGCTTGTAAATAGATGTTGTTGTTTTTTAACAATTTTTTAAGCAAAGCAATTTAGGAAGCAAAACAAATAAGGAAGACAAACGTCACAACGGTTGTGCGATCCGTAGGCTCCGGGATGCGAACTTGTATAGGAATGTCCTCATGGCGCTTTTAGTCCACACTGACACTGAGCACAGTGGGGAAGTGGCCTTGCAACATAGCACTGCTGCAGTGAGAAACACCTACATCAGAGGGGACCTAAAGCTGTGTACACATGGTTCACCTCAGGACAAACGTGCTTATAGTACAACGTCAGTGATGGGCTCCCTCTGTGCTCTCTGCCTGTGATAGTGCGCTGGATGATGTTCTGTAGCATGCTGAGCGGTAAATCACACAGCCATGAAGGATAGAGTGTCATTGTCATGAAACTTGTTTGTAAGGTGATGCTTTTATGCAAAAGTGTGTGGTTGGTAGAAAGCGTATGCTTAATCCCACTGGTTGCTGAGGACAATCTAACTGAAATGTTAATTTCAGGGAGCGTTGTTGGTGGATTTTTGGTTGGACATTTTGAGCTTAAGGAACAAGTTATACAAATGCATACATACATTTTGTACTTTATAAGAACTCAATGCAGAGTTCTTGGGTTGTGCTGATAGATCCCCTCTGTGTTGACAATTACATAAAATAATTGTCAGACATCTCATAATCTAATCCCTCAGAACAATCTGTTCTATGCCATTGGAAATACAAACATCACAAATGTCTCTGTTGTTGTAGATTAGCTCTGGCTCCAAACATTTTTTGCATTTCCCCTGACAAAATAACACGTAAAGAGGTTGCAGTGTGTTAGCATTGCTGCCTTGCTCTAACAAAGTTCTTTGGTTGCAATCTTGACTGTTCTGTGTACAGTTTCTTTCCCTTGTGTCCTCAAATATGCCAGAGGCATGTTGGGTAATTTATATAGGAGTGAGTCCTTTGATGGCCTGGTGACTTGTCTGCCACTAATCCCTCTGCAGCTGTGAGTGGCTACAATAATTTACACCAAATGGATGGATGGATATATCTTTTGTCGTTTTTGGGATTGCCAACTCTCACTCTTACAGAGTGAGACTCAAATTACTCTCCCATTAAAGAGCTACTCCAAATAAGGAAAGCACCTAACCTCAGTGTTTTTTGTTTACTTCTGTTTGCCAATGTGTAAAATAAGCAAGAAATTCTCTGGCATCATGTGCAAATGCCTGCAGACTTCCTCTCAAACGTCCTCAAACTTCCTCGTTTTCAAATCGGCGTCGATGCGTTCTACATTTTCTCATGCTCAAAAGTTGACTTAGCCTTGTTATTAATGAAACAGGTGACTGTTTTCCATGTCTGCATGCTTTCACCAGTGGTTCACTGTGGTTCAACTCAACTTGTGATCAGCAGGTTTCATTTATCGAAGTCTTACTTTTGCAAATACTAAAATCCCTTTAAAATAAGAAGGCATTTCAAGCCACAGCAGCCTCAGTCGTAAGCAAATTTGTCACAGGCTTATCAAGGCCTAATTATCAAAATGAGCTGGCGGATAACCTCACTCCCCCCTCGTCCCCTCTCCCTTCTCCCCCACAGCAGTGGTCAGCCTGTAAAACCAGGATGTGTTGTCACCTTTATGATATAAATACTAACACACCCTGGGCATAAGAAAACTGTCAACAGAACATTTGTTTTCCATTTTTCACCACCCAAGGCACTTTAATTGGCAAAGGAAGAAAAAGAAGCAGACAAGGCGTTAAGAATGTGCCACAACACTAACTATTTTGCCCTTTGGTGAGCTCGGATGATTAAACAGATGAGGCTCGTATTCATTCTGTTTTATCGGGTGCAATACGTGTGTTTGGCTTTCCATTCAACCGGTTCTCACCTCAACACGTCGCTTGCGATTCCTGCATCGAGACCGGAAGCACAAAAACACACGAGTGTGTAATTTTAAACGAGAATCTGAAAGCGTGGGGAGCATTTATAGTCGACTATCCACGACATCTGTGACAGCATCTTTAAGCATCCCTTTGTAATTCATGCTCTGAACTTTGACTGGGCCATTCTAGCACTTGGATGAGCTTTGATATAAAATATTTTATTGTGTCGTGAGAGAAGGAGTTTCTAACAGGTTTCCTTTTTGTTCTGATAATGTGCTGTGTTTAGCTCCTTCCCATCAACTCTCACCAGTTTTCTCACAGCATCACACTACCACCACCATGTTGTGCAATGAAAATGGTGAGTTCATGATGATGTGCAGTGCTGGTTTTCCGCCACACCTACATAGTGGCAGTTCTCACATGAATCATGCCCTGTTCAAGCCTCTTCTTTTGCCACCTCTCGCTTAAAATAAACAGAAAAGTTTAAATTCTACGATTGGGATGAAATGCAGTTCGGTCCCACACAAAGCACAGAGGCCAGTCTCCTTGTTTTGTAGCAGCAAGCAGGAGATGTCAACACATTCATACAAGCAATCAAAAAAGTTGCGGAAACAACTTACAGATACATTTTTATCTGATGCCAAGGTGCCTATTTTCTCATGACACCCTGTGCAACTTAAAAAAAAAAAAAAAAAAAAAAGCTAATTTCAAAAACCACATCCAGTGCACGCAGTTGCACTGGATTTTGTTAACGCATATCAAAGTAAACTTAACACAAATCCAATCAAGAAATTCCAGCTTTTTATTTAAAAAAGAAAATACAAGCAAACAAACAAAACAAACTTTTCACTTGTGTTGACATATCACTCGAAATGTACTTTTATTTGGGGTTTTTTTTGTGTGGGGAAAACGAAACACATTTGTTTTTCATTTTATGCCCACACAAACCACAAACGTGTTTTGCTGATTATAATTCACGAGTGCATGTCAAGCGAACTGAAAGACAAGGACTCTGCCAGGAGCTGCAAGATTTGACCCACGCATGCAAGTAAGGCGTAATGACCCGACCGCCCCCACCGTACCCCAGCCACTCCTCCCCACCATAAATAGATCAAAGCACATCTGTTTCGGTGTCCAGCAGCCACACATCTATAATTGCAAACTGGCCTTAATGGCTCAGAGCGACCCATCAGACACTAAGCAGTTTGGACACAGGGGATACTAAAGCATATGAGCATGGTGGAACCAACAGTAATTGTTGGACAGGGAATTCTCTGGAGCCACAGCAGCGACCTGTCTGGTCTCCGCTGGACTGAAATAGATATCACAACTTCAGCCTGGGGATGCTGGCCCGTAGGCGCTGAGGCTGACCACGCAGCTGGGATTGAGGATCTTCAGCGTCGGGAAGAGGGGTCAAAACTTAAAAGTCAGGAATGTGTTTCAGATTCAGGGAAACTACAAGAAAAGAAGCGAAAGCATGTGGGATGTCGGAAACCGAATTGGTTTGCCAGTGTTTCTGACTCCTGAGCACGATCTTAAAAGTTTGTGTTTTGGACAAGAGCGAAGAGCCGTAACGGTTAATGATGTCAAATTAGCTGTGGGAGTATTTGAGCTGGTGTTGGTTGAACAGAGTGAAGCAGCGACTGACTGACGAAAGAAACCTCAAGTTGGCCACTTGTCACAGTGTGACACTGATTCGGCCTAATGAGCGTAGTGCTGTCACTGCACATCTGCCTCTCATTCACTTGTAGAATCTGGCAGACTCAAGGAAAAACACACAAAAAAAAAAACCTGCTGGAGTCGCTGCTCGATGCTGGAAGTTGAGACGCTGCCCACCTCCGTGCTTGCCAGATTGGAAAAGAAACTCAACAAATTGTAGTCTAACAAGAGAATCAAACTCAATGGCAACGGCTCCAAATTTTTGAGCTGAACCTTTTGTCCTACAAACGCAGGATAGACGTTGCGATAAGGCAGGCTGAGGAAAGGTAAATGATACAGCACAAGTGTACGTTTTTTATTGGTCACTGCGGAATTACATTTGTCCTCGGGGCAGGCCTGAGGTAGATGCAGTATTTTTTAGGACCAACTAATTTGGGTGCCCGAGGATACCTTGAATTCCATACCTGCTTATTCTTGCAGGATTTTCAGCAGCCAAGGGCTCCACATGATTAGAAGAAAAATAAAGCAACAAGCAATTGCATAGCAGTGGAAAAGTAAGTTGAACAGACTACACTGTAGGATGTTCCAATTGTCGTTAATCAGAGATAGTTTCAAACAAATGGGTTTTTAGGCTTGCTTTAAAGGAACTCAGTGTTTGAGCAGTTTTGCAGGTTTCTGGAAGTTTGTTCCAGATCAGAGGAGCATAAAAGCTGAATGCTGCTTCTTCACGTTTGGTTCTGATTCTGGTGGTGCACAGCAGACTTAAACCAGAAGGCCTGAGAGGTCTTCTGGAAGGTCGATGCAATGGCAACAGGTATTTTGGTGCTAAGTCATTCATTTATTTATAAACTATAAACAAAATCTATTCTCTAAGCCACATGGGGAAGAAATTATTTTTGACTAAAGATTAAGACATTACTTCCTTAATCCTCAAAATGTTCTTTAGGTGACAGAATGTCGACGTTGTAATCGTCTTTATGTGTCCCTGATGGTTCGGGTCTGAGTCCATCACGACATCTAGATTTCGGGTTTGATCACTCGTTAACTACAGCTGTGATAACGGAAGCTGTGTGTTGACTCTAAATCGTTCCTCTTTTGTTTCAATGATATTAAGTTCGGTTTTGTTTCTGTTCAGCTGAAGACAGTTATGGCACATTCACGTGTTGACTTGTTCTATGCAGCTGTTCAATGCTTGAATGGGTTCATGGTCACCTGGTGATATCCTGTGTCATCTGTGCAGGGGAAAACGCCTGATAATAGGGACGAGTTCACTTCCGATCAAAAGCAAGGGGAAAAAAATTCAAGATTGAATGAAAATGAAATTCATCGACTTCTAGCAGGGATACAAAGACATTTCAAAGGCCTCTGGTTCTTTGGTGACATCCTAGATGAGTCAGCAATGTGCTCTTGGAGTAAATTGGGTTAGCTTGCCCCTCCTGAGAAGGTTCACTACTGCTTTATGGTTTGGAAATGGCTTTGAAACCCTGTCAAGACAGACAGAAGTACGTCCTTGAATTTCTTCAGATTGGAGCACAATGTGTTTTCAAGGTCTTCATGTCGTTACACAAGTGCCGTTTATGTGATTTGACTGATTCAGATCAGGAAGCAATTAGACTGGCATGTGTAACCACATTTTATTCAAACAATAAAACGTGGCTAATCACAGTCACAGTCATGATTTAAGAAGTTGTGGGATGGGGAGGGGAAGTTCAATGATGTTTTCACAAAGGGGAGTTTTTGATCATTTTCTTTTTTCCTGTGCTTGATGATCTGTAACACTTTGGTGCAATAAAAAGGTAATAACTGTATAAATCCCTTAATACATTTTCACAACACTGTAAAACAGCCCTTTATTTAACAACCTTATCACTCTTGAGTACGTGTTTCGCCACCATATGAAGTGAACACTGATGATCAGTCAAAATAATGCCCTAAATCAATTTTCCTTTTGTGAAAAAAAAAGAAAAGGAAAAAAAAAAATCCGCAATGTTTTTACCTAATACATAAAATGTCAGGTTGAATAAAAACAAGCAGGCGAGACCGTAAGCTCTGTTAAGGTTATGACGATCAGGTCATTTTGCCTGCTGCAGAAGACAGCAGATCTCCCGTCTGCCCCGACTCCGAAGGCGTCTTCACAGACCGAGGAGCAGCTATGAAAAATTCCTCCTGGGCATCCTCCTGGAAACTAACACAAAGGTTTACTAAACATCATTGTGGCGGTGGCACCAATTATTGTTAATATACATCAAATGAGCCCCGGCCCAGCGCACTAAACAGACTGATCAAACCGATGATGGCAACTGTCAGTCTGCTCCCCAGTGAAGAGAGCTGTTGAAATAATTAGTCCTTGCCCGGCGAATAAAACAATAATTCAACAGCAGACATGACATCCGAAATATGCGCACTGCCTCAGATGGCTAAAAAAAAAAAAAGCTGCCGAAGCACGTTGTGGTCTAAAACCTCATGTTTTTGTTGTTTTTTTTTCCCTCAGAAACTGAGAACATGGGCACTGCTGGGTTTTCTTTGGTGAAATGGTTGATGGTGCAATACCAATAAAGAGGAACAGATACCAGCAGGAGGAACAGATACTACACAACAGGTTGTGTGAATGAGTTTATATTTTTAAAGGCTGCTTTTAAAGATATTGTTTCTTTTTGGGATTTGTAGAAAATATGAATGACAATATGTTTTGTTGCGTTTTTTTATTGTTGTTTTTTTATACGCATTTAGGATTTACAAATCAAAGTGAGCTTTGCAGAAAAGCACAAACAGAAACCCAGGCTGAGCTCAGATGAAGTTCAAAATATATAAAAGCTGTTAAAAATATTCATCGAACGAAAGGCAGACATACAACTAAACAAAAACTTAACGCCATTATGTCGACGCAAATCCTGAAGATGGTGCTGCTCAGCTGCCTTTCTGATCCTTCTAAGGATGTGAAAAGTAAAGAAAAAACAACACTTCAGACTCCAAAACTGGAAGACCACTTTGCATATTTCATGTCTTGAACTAGTCATACAGAGCATTTCAAAGATCTACTTAAGTTTTAGTCATGATATTTCGTAGCTGGTAAAGAGAGGAAGTAACTTAAACAGTATTGGCCTGAAAATTTACTCTGTACGAAACAAGAATCTAAAGCCATTTTTTTTTTTTACAGAAGTTTGTGTATGCAATGAGAGATTTTTTTATTTTCACAATCCATATTGTCCATATTATAGGATTAGGATTAGAAATAACCATTAAGTATTTTTTTTTCTGGAATGCATTCTCTCTGCTGAACATGATTACAAGGACCTGCTTTCACTATGACCACATGACAGTAACGCTACATAATACATACAACAATAAGGAAATGCCATTTTAATTATTAAGAAAGCTAGTATTGTATTTCAATTTGTAGTTTATTGAAGACATTACTTTGGTGACTGATATGTATACAGCAACCTGGCAAAGACCCGTAAAAGGCCTTAAAATAAATTCAATATATAAAAACATATAAAAGACAACATTCAACTTGACCATATCTACTGTAAGAACAACAATTAATAAGCTCAGAAAAACTGTAGCTGTGATAATGAAGGCTGGTTAAGAATTCAACTTTAGCCACGAAGTCCTGTAAGGAAGAAGTTACAGAACACACACACACACACACACACACAAAAAAAAACCCCTCAAAAGCATAGGTTAAGAAACTTATCATTTTATGGTAGCAAAATAACTTTGCTTCAAAGCTATTCTCATATCTTTACCAGAAAGGTCAATAAACATGATAAACTGATTAACCTTTAATGCTACCTACTAATACGCAAAAAAATCTTGTAGAATGTTGAAAAAATTTAGTCCACTTTTAGCCAACTTTGCATGTTTAAAAATGGCACTTTGCGTGTACTGTTATGTTGAAGCAAGCAGACTTTTATAAGGCTCTTACTTCTGTATTGTTTCCCCGGCAGGTTCCATTGAAAAGCAGAAGTGAAACAGAAAAAAATAAATAAAACAAAATGAAGCCGGATCCTCTGATTTCAGAAGCTTTGTGAGAGTCTTTGTCCTAAAATGCTAAAGCTCTATCCTAAATCCCAAAACTACTTTTTAGTTTTCAAACATGAACGCTAATTCGAGTTGAAGACCTGATGAGCATATGTACCAAGAAGTTAGAAAATTGTTTTTTTTTCTGTGCATGTTGATGGGTGTGAAGTTGTGAGCAGTTGAAAGCTCTCCGGCCACAGAAAGCTGGTGTGTGTTTTTAGCCACCAGCCCTGGTGTCAACACCATGACATGCTAGATCAAGATTAGCTCAGGATGGAAATAGGAAGCATTGTAGGCATTTTTTTGAAAAAAAAAAAAAAAAAAAAAAGTCTGCTGTAGAAATAAAGTTACTCTAAAGCACACAACCTTCCTCCTTTTTTTTTTTTTTTTTTATCTCGCCCCACGACGAAGCTAAGGCTCAGGAAGGGGCTCGGAAAGTGTTTGGTGAAAAACAGCAAACAGCTCACCAGTGATTAGGGTGACGAACACGAAGCAAAGTGTGAACGTGAAGTATTCACGCGAGTGCGGTGAAACAGCAGACGGGGTCTGAGCAAGGCAGGCGGCGGCGGCGGCGGCGGCTGATGTGTAGGGGTGGTGGGGTGGGGTGGTGATGATGAGACCAGACACGAGCCACATGAGGTCCCCCTGACCACGCAGGAGTCCCCTGCGGTATGTCCAACAGTCTGCATACACATACGCATACATCACACTGAAACACACACAAGCAAGCACGCAACTCATTTACTAAACAGACAAATACACAAAACCACGAGCAGGAGCTGATGAATAAAAATGAACCGAAGTATTAAGAGTTTGCTCAAATGTTGTTTGGTCTTCAGCGCTCGTTGAATTCTTTTCCGATTTATAATGATTGCTCCCCCTCTAGTGGCTATTTTTATCATTACAGTTATTCTGATGTCTGCCTCTGACAGAATTTTTAAAACCCCAAATTCAGGTTCTGAGGAAATTTTATCTACTAAATCTATTAAAAATCAGAAAATGAGTATCTCGGTGTGTACACTATATGTACTGAGTAGTTCAAACTGGCCAGTTTTTGCATTATTTACTACAGGAATACAACATGGCATGGAGATCAGACTGTGGCGCTTCTGAGAAGTTAAGCAAGCCCAAGTTGCTTTAATCAGCACTCTTCACCTCGTTTGCGCTGTTGCTACTCTAGTGGTGTGGGCAGGTGCCAGGTTCTGTTGGGAAACAAAATCAGAATTTCCATAAGGATTTGTAAAAGATAGAATTGCTCCAAAATAGCCCCATGACCCCAGATGAAGTTGGCCCTCAGGAACCAAACTTTTCTGTAGCCTTTCTGTTAAAAACTGAAATCATACAAACTGAGTCAAAGTTTAGTCTTTTTTTTCCCCTCTGCATAGGTAAGATGTTCCTCACATTTTCTTTGGCTGAGGACAGATTTAATACAAGTGACGGCACAGTTGCAAATCATGTTCTTGATACATCTGTATGGGATAACTCTTGAATAACTGTCTCCCAAACTCCTGAATATGTTTTGCCTAACACTTTTTTTCTTCCACTAAATTTTCTCTTGTCTTACATTCTTAGACAAAGCACTCTAAGGACAGCCATCTTCTTTTGCAACGACCTATTGTGGAAACTATGCAGTCTTAACATTGCCATAGCAGTTCTTTATTTGATTTTTTTTATTGTCTTGAAGTCCTAATCATCAAATCTAACATCAATAAATCCTTGTAAAATCATAACCATTTCATATTTTGAATGGAATTACTGAAATACATTACATTTTTGATTAAATTCAAATTTTACGGAGCTACGCCTGTGCCGAGAATCTATTAATTTCCTTCAGTTCTGATTTTATTTCCCAGCTGCCTTAGCCAACAGGAGCAGCCAAGTTAGTGTGATAAACTGACCCCAAAGTTGAAATGTACGTGCGGTGATAGGAGGGATGGGGATGGTGTTGGGTGGATTTCTTACAGAATTCATTTTGGCAGCAAAAAAACACTCCAGATCTGGTTAGGCACCGGTTTGTGGAACCACGCTGGCTTTTCCACACATGTTGTGGACACCAGAAGTCATTCCCAGTTTGGCTCACCAACACACCACTGGTCTCCCTTCCAACATGAGGGTGCCTTTAAAGCGATATGCCTTCCGGGGTTGTTCTTCCATGGGCTTGAACTGCACCATTCACTATTGTATAACTCTCTTCAAATCAGTTTGTTCTACTCTACCCGTTCTCCCTCCTCCCACCCCATACACTTTTTTTTCTTTTTCTTTTTCTTTTTTTTTTTTTAGCCCACCCCTGACTTAACATCCAGAAAAAGGTCACATTTCTGAGAAGTGACTTTCATGCGTGTCCCATGCTGGGTCGTCACTTTCAATTTCCTAAGACCTTTCATGTCACACAGCCATCAACCCGTAAAACTCCCAAACACTTCACTACACGCTTCCTAAGGCGACTTCTCAGGAAACAAAATTAAATCACAAAAGTCATTCAAAGCTGCTGGATTAAAAACATAGATTCTGGCTGATTTTTTTTGTTTTTTTGTTTGTTTGTTTGTTTCATTTTTTTAAACTGAAGTCATTTGCATAACTTTTTCACAGTTACTCCTGTATCTGCGGAGAGCGTGCATGAGGAGCAACAATCGTCTCATTCTTTCCATGCCTTCATAGGACGCTGCAGCATTTAACACCGAGAGACCCTTGGGGACGCCTGGTGGGGCCCCAACAGACGGCTGTCCTTTCCTTTTTCCACAGCACCGTTCACTTGGTATGAGATGTTTAACTCTGGGCACAGAATTAATGGAGCATGAAATGCAGGCCTTAAGTGCAGCAGGCTCCTAACCTGTAGGTGACACTGTCTGCATGGAGTGTTTAGCCGTGACCTAAGTGAGATGTATTATAACTGCATTTGACTGGTGACAATTAGTGACCTTTTGCTGATCCAGCAGCCATCCTTTTAAATTACGCTTGTGTGACGTTCTTCGGCGAGGACACGCGATGAGATACTACGGCACCGAAGGCTTCTACTGTACTTCTACTGTTGTCCCGGCGGCGCAGGGGAGCGAGAGCGCACCGGGTCAAAAGTAGAGGTAGTAGCAGAAAAAAAAAGGTCACATGTGAAGTAGAAGAGGATTTATCACAGTGCAGCCTTGTGAAAAAGGTTTTGTTTTTTTCCCCCTTGCGTTTTGCTTGTTTTCGCTGTTTTGTCTTTATGTCTTTTCAATATGAGACGAGAATGACGTCATTA
Organism: Poecilia latipinna; assembly: GCF_001443285.1. Lineage (NCBI taxonomy): Eukaryota > Metazoa > Chordata > Actinopteri > Cyprinodontiformes > Poeciliidae > Poecilia > Poecilia latipinna. Next base: position 180,474 of record NW_015114195.1, on the reverse strand, counting down.
GGTACAAAGTACATTTTTCAAGTGATGACTCCATTTATTAAAGTAAAAACGAATTCCTTTTAAATCAGGCTTGGCAGACCCGTTTTCTTCTTCTTGTTGAACCATAAACTTTGACCTGAACTGAGTCAAATTAAGTCTCCAGAGCTTTATCTTTAGCTTTTGTGACAAAGCTAAAGATAAAGCAGTGGGATTTGCATAGCCTTAAAGTCAAAGAAAAGTATTTGAAGACCTTTTGCCTTAGAGACTGAAAATCGTCAATGTGTTCGTTTCTCCTCTTATATTAAATTACTTTACGTTGCGTTATGATGTGCTTTTTTTATATAAAATGTATTAGCTCTTTTCTCTTAAATCAAAAGGGAAAATGTCAATTGGAACTGCATTTGTTTTGCTTTTTTTGTTATTATTAAATTATATTAAAATTAGTTTCCTCTTGTGAAATGTTAGTGTGAGAAAATAAAACAGTTGAATTCTTCAGGGAGGGGAAATCATTTTCTCACATCAGTGTGCTTTTCCTGTCTTCTGCTTACTAGACAACAAGTTCTGTGAGCATTTATTTCAGCATTTCCTATTTCATGTAATGTTTTTAAAGTTCAGTTTTTTAGGGGGGAGGGGGTTTGCTATCTTCGGATTACAACTTCCGTTTAAAAGAGAAGATAAATTAACTACGTGACACTTCTTGAATGACATGTTTATCAAAATAAAGTTGTTTTTCTTTTAAGACTGCAGTACATCATGTTGAATAAGAAATCTCAAAAGAAGATCTGTAATGGTAGCTAATTTAATTGATTTTTTTTTTTAAATTATCATTAGTTTCAGTTTATTCAGAATTTCAGTACGAGGTCCCATTTTTTATATAAAAAAAAACAGCAAAGGCTACCACTTTTTAAACTGCATCCTCTTTAAATTTAGATTTTTGAGTAAGTTTAAAGTAGACTTACTCTCAATAAACACAACTGAATGAAATTGAATTTACATGACACAAGACCATCCTTTCGACCTTGTGTTTAAATATAGCTTCTTTTTCAGCAGAAGAATATAAATATTGGTTTTAAAGGGGGATATTATGCATTGTTTTAGGCACATTTCACCATTTTATAGCACAGCTATCTTACGTCCAGTTATAAAAACGTTGTTTATTAAACTAAGCTTCACTTCGCGTCGTCTGATGCTTTGAAATTGATTTCTGCCTCTTTAAAAAGAAAAACTCTAACCCTTTCTGACACTCCCCTTTTCACCACGTCATCACAACAATGCTTCTTCATGCCATCCATCAGTTTACAACCGTTCTTTGGAGCATTGTAGTTTGTCTGAAAAAAGCTCAGCAACACCTGGAATGCAGTTCCAGTTCCTGGTGTTGCTACATGCTGCTGCCACTAGTCTGATGGAGCTGTGTGGGGGGGGGAGCGGAGAAGAGAAGTGCTTTGTGAGGCAGGAACTCAGCTGGAAACTGAAGCTTCAAGGTAGAGCTTTGGCTAAATAGGTGGTGAATTGTTTGAGCAAGTGCTAAGGCGCCACCGGACATTTAACAATTACTCAAATATGCATGAACTGATCAAAGCAGCACTCTGAATTTGTGTATTGTGAGGAAATCACAGTTTAAGATGATATAAAGCTCAAAAAAGTCCGTTTTACACAATGATCCCCTTTAATGTCCTAATCTGGAAATGCCCTGCACAGTAGAAGAGTCTCATTGGCTGCCACAGATGAATTTACATATCAATCTTACACCTAATAACTTCGCATTTTCTGGTTTTAATAGGTTACTCAGAATTGTTTGGTTTAATGGGAAAGTACCTCAGGCAAGTACAGTAATAATGTGATACGATCTGGAGTTTTCCAGTTATGGCATATTGAGTTACTTCTCATCTTTTCTGTTGTTCAGTCATAATTTGACTCGTATTTTAAGTAATTTGCCTGTAACGTCTCCGCATTTTTAATAAGCTTACAAACTGCTACAAGAGGCCCCACATTGCGGCTGCCTGACTTTCTTACATGAAGCAAACTTACACAACCGAATTTCTACATCTATCATTATTCTCAGAAGTCAGAGCTGCTTAATGGGAAGGTGAAAAAAAAAAAGGGTCTCTTTTTTTCAGCTTTAGCGTATTTTTGCATTTTGATTTTTGTGCCGGTGGTTGAGATGTCTGTGTAAATGTGACACTGACTGTTGGTGACTCATCCACACATCACAGAACGGTGGCGACGGTTTTAGCTCTTTTACAGATGCCAATAATGCTTCGGCTTCCTCTCGTATCTTCCACCAGCATCGCCAGGGAGCTGCCTGCGTTCAACCCGACTTTACAGCTCACAAGCTTGAGAAACCTCAGTGACAGGAACTTAATATAAAACCTCACTATCTCTCCATCTAACCTTTCTCCCGACCAAAAAAATAAAAAATAAAAGTGCTACACCTACTGCTTTTTACTGCTGCGTATGATATTTTTATGTTAAACAGATGGACTTGTTTTTGTTGAAAACCCGTTTAGATCAGTAGAGAATGCATATACCTTCTTTGTGGTGTTTTTCCAGTTCTTTACTCCAGAGGTCTCCACTAGTCTTATTGTGGGAGTTTGTACTTAGTGTCTGAAAAAAAAAAAAGTTGGTTTATCATGCTTTTTATTCTATTCTTCATTTCTCCAGGTTTAGATCAGATATGTTCTTCAAAGGAGAACTAACTGGAGGTTAGATGCAATGCTGTGCCATCTCCATCCTGCAAAGCAGGTCTGTGCTTCTGCAGTTGCAGCAGACTAATCTGTTAGTGAAAAAAACGCAAAAAAAAATTAAAAGGTACCTTGTTGCATAAATGCGCTCCATGTTGATGGTGTCTTTACATCCAAGAAAACAAGCAATGTTCTTGAATTCATTCCCGCCGTCAGTTTTACTGATTTAGGCAAACTTTACATACAGAGCATACAGAGGCACATGCTCCACAACTTACATAAAAGAGGAAGCATTGATGTTGTCACTACTCTCTGACAACTCTAAGTTTCCTGTTGTAAGTCACATTGGACCACCAACATTTATATTTACCAAATGCCAAAATAATGAAACGACATCTTTAAATCTTATTTTAACCGCATATGTTTACATCGCCTTTTTTAGTACTTGCTAAGACTGTATTTATAGTGTATAACTTGGACTAAGCTTTCTGGGTTTCCCCTCACAATACTTAACTACTTACCCCTTACTTTTTATACTCTGAAATCTTTATCCTTTTGAGAATTCATCAAACTGACCTGCTGTCTGCAAATTTTCCCCAATTATTCTTAAGATCGTTGTCTACTTGGGAGACCTATTGGGTGCTGGTTAGTTGAAACTTTCCAAATAATGTGCTATCGCCATGATTTTATCAAAGTGCACCAATGATGCCTGGTACCAAACAAACCTCATACTCCACAGCTAGGAAGGTGTTTTCAGGCTTGGGAGCTTCAGTATCTTCAAAACAGGATGACAGGATGTCTGTTATATTTATAAGAGGACTCCTGAACTCACATGTTCCGAGGGGGCGGGGGAAGCTTCAACATGAGCCTTTAATGATTCAAAAAGAATATTTAGGAGGATATGAAGCAAACTTACACAACCGTAAAGAGTCTCAAGTTTAATTCAATTGTGAAATGCATTCAGACGATGAAAAGTTATTGTTGCACGAATGTTTCAGATCTCTATCATCTGGAATAAAACCAGAAACTGAAACTTCATCACTTTTAGGTAATATGATGAAATAAAAAACATGTTCATGAGGAAATATTTTGGGGTCCCAGTAAAGACACACCACACGAACAGCAGCGACTGAAACCGTCCTTTGCCAGCGGAAGCAGAGTCACTCTGATATCTGATCAAACTGGTGCTTCTCAACAGAGCTCCTCACCACATCCATGGCTTTAATCAGTGTGTGACCTTCTCTGCAACCGCATTTCTGTCTTCTGCAAATACACACGCAGGTAACGTAAAAATTTCTATTGTTATTGTGATATTATGTCAACAAAGTCTTTTATTGGGCATGTAAAAATGCATCTAAATTATTATGAAGTTAGTAATGAGTGAACAGCAATTAGTACAAAATCACGAAGCAATGTATTAAAAAGCAGAAGAACATAACTGAGCATTGACAGAGGTTTAAGTACATTTATAAGAGCAACTTTTGACAGTTTGAGGGTAAGCATTTAGAAACAAACAATTAGCATGATGTCAACAAGGGAAGACATCGGCGATGAACTGGAAAAAAAAAAAAAGCGTTCCTCTTGATCATCAATTTCTTAATGATTTTTAAAAAATGTTGGAGTCCATATTTCAGCAGACAAAAACACTGGAGACAAACAGAAATGAGTCAAAACAGGAGCAGGAGTCCAAGCAAAGTTCACTCAGAGGTTAGACTGTGAAGCTGAGAACTTCTGTCTAAAACCTCAGAGCCCAGACCAACTGTTAGCTGTAGTGAAAGCCAAATGGTAGACCTCAACAATAGAGTAGAACAGAGTGCAGTTTTTGATATCAGCTCACTTGTGGTGTCCTGAGTCATATGTTAAAACCATCATCTTCCCTTATCAATTTAAATATTTAAATGTATGTTCCATGTACATTGTGCCATTTTATACCGCAATTAAGTAATTATGTTACCATCAGTTGTAATAAAAATGCTGCATATATCAAACATAACTTAAAACAAAAGTGACTTTGAAATTTGATCCCGTGGAATCAGCCTCTGTCTCTTTAAGAAGCTCCCACTCTTTCCGTTGCTCCCCCTTCAGAAAAACAGTCCTCCTCCATTATGCTCTTCTTAGTCCAAGAGCTTTGGACTAAGAAGTCATTTCTGTGATGAGTTCGGCAGATGCACAGTTCCAACAGGTGCTTGCCAATTGCTGCTGCCACCAGTCTGGAGGAGCTGAGTGGCAGCTCCTCCTCCTGCAGGAGGAGGGATGCTCTGTGAGGCAAAAAAAACTTGGTTGGAGCCTGCAGCTTTTCATAAATGCAAACTCAAACATTGCTTCATTTCATTCTTTTTCTTTTTTAGTCAGAAAATTGCAACAATGAGCCGCAAATACTCTGCATATTTCCTTATTTTAAAGCCAAAAACTGATTCAGTCAAAGAGATGTTATGTGTACAGTACTGCTCTTATTCTAAAAATGTTCACATTTAAATTAAATGTCTATCTGTAATTTGGACTCAATTGTTCTCTGTCCATGAACCATTTACAGATTGCTTTGATGTATTTTCATCATAAAAAATGTTCCCTGGGAGCGATTTTCAAGAAAAGGTGATCATAGGTTGTAGGTTTCTCACCAAACCCAACCTAAAAATTCAATATGACTGCCTTATATAATAAACGAACTACTGCTATTTTGAACTTTTCCATCTCATTAAGTCTTTCTCACACACAGAGTAATGTAGAACCTCTGTTCCTTAATGTGCTTCTACTGTGTCAGAAAGTGTAAAGCAGACAGGAAAAAACAAAAAAACAAAAAACAAAACAAAAACAAGACTGTTATTAGCACGTATTGCAAATTGCAGTTCGAATGACCAGTGAGGCAAAAATCCTTAACCAATCCAACTGGTTGAACTGGAACACCAGTTGTACATATAATGTGGCTCACAGGGGAACTTACTCCTGGTTTCTGCATCATTACAAAGAGAGACACGTGAAGTTAATGGTTCTCTCGACATTCCCCTTAAGATGTGTGCACACCTTTTGTACCTACCTAGTGCCTTTTTTGGCAGCTGTTGGGAATGTGAAATTCTGTAAAACTTTTTTTAAGTAGATGTGTTACATCTCTGTGTGTGCGCACATGCGTGTGTGTGTGTGTGTGTGTGTGTGTGTGTGTGTGTGTGTGTGTGTGTGTGTGCGCACCCCGCCTGGCGCTGTGAGGCCACTCTTTTGTGTGTATCGCGAGACAAAGTTTGAGAGGGTGG
>NW_015114195.1:159782-171191 GCF_001443285.1 Poecilia latipinna | reverse complement strand
CACCCCGCCTGTAGCACTGAGGCAACTAACTTCTGTGGATAACGTGACAAAGATTGAAAGGCTGGATTAAGAGAAGAGGTGGGATTTTAACCCTTCATACATATGGCTCTGTTATAAAGGTGCTTCAAGCCTCTCAGCTCACAGTAAAAGCTGAACACAAAGCCTCAGCAGCAGTGACAGTGAAATACCTCCGCTGCTTTCCTGATCCTTGTAAGTATTGTGTGTTGACTTGATCTTAATTTGGCGGATTGCTCTTTTGTTTATTCGCTTCTGTCCAAAGGATGCATCATTAACCATGCTCTTCTTTCTTTCTTGTCCAGGTTGAAATGGCTGCTGAGAACTTTACCTCGGGTCCCACCGAAGCCCCTCCGAACGGCAGCAGCTGTGACGTCTTCGTCTACCAGAGGGCCGCGGTGGTCCTCTTCCCTATTTTCTACTCCGTCGTTTTTATCATCAGCGTGTGTGGGAACTGCCTGGTGCTCTGTGTCATCTGCCAGAGGAAGCAGAAGTTCAACTCCACGTCGATCTACTTGGTGAACCTCGCGCTGTCCGACGCTCTTTTCACGCTGGCGTTGCCAGGCAGAATCACCTACTATATCCGTCACTTTGACTGGCCCTTCGGTGACCTCCTCTGCAGACTCACCACGCTTCTCTTCTTTGCAAACACATATGCAGGTAACAACACGGAGCTCCACGCGTCTTTACACCACAAGAGGTTACTTTGTTTTTATGTTAAAGTGGCGCAGCTGTAGGACCAAATTAAAGGGACTAGATTGCAAAACTGCTTCTGTAGGTGGTTGTTTCTAATCCGATGCCAATCCTCTCCATTTCCAACAGGCATCGGCTTCATGACCTGCATCAGCCTGGACAGGTACCTCGCCATGGTGCATCCTCACCGCCTGCAGTGCTTACGCAGCACGAAAGTTGTCCGCAGGGTCTGCTGCCTGGTCTGGTTTCTGGTATCCCTGGAGGTCTCCCCGCTGTTATTCCGCAGCATGCTGCACGTGAGGGGCGACAAGCGGACCTGCATGGAGTACTTTAACTTCGAGGGCTCTCGTCACACCCCTTACCTCTTACTCCTGGCGTGCTTCATCTCGTTTTGCTGCCCGCTCACGGTCATAATGGCGTGCTACTCTAGGATCAATCTGAAACTGCGGGATGCGGCCAAGAAGAACTCTATGACGGGGCGAACGAGCCGAAACCACAGGGCCAACACCATCATCCTCCTCATCCTCCTCACGTTTGTCCTCTGCTTCAGCCCGTACCACCTCAACATAATGCAGTTCATGTTCAGAAAGATCAGCCATCAGCCGACTTGTGAGGAACTCACAGCCTTTAAGATGTCCTTGCAGGTAAGAGGCATACTCTCAGTTGACGTCATACGTTCCTCTATTTTGTTTGTTTGTTTGTTTGCTTGTTTGTTTGTTTTCTCCTTTGTTGTAATCAATTCTCACAATCCAATCCACAGATCACGGTCTCGTTAATGAACATCAACTGCTGCCTGGATCCCGTCATCTACTTCTTTGCCATAAAGACGTACAAGAAGCGAGTGATGAGCCTGTTTAAGGACTATCTGTATACTTCCGCCGCCTCCTCCAAAGTGACAGCCGAGAATAGCAGCAGCAACACCTGAGCCAAACCACAGAGAGAAACCGAGCTTAAGGGGTTATAAAAAGACCCGCTTTCTCTCACCTGATGAAGCTGTTTCTGCAAATGACTTTGGTGGCGGACTTTATGTTCAGGGTCAGCATTAATGGTCTCAGTTTAGCTGCATTACATATTGCCTTTCCAATAATGCTATGGATTTTTGGTACAGTCGACCATGTGATAAGTATATTGTCTCAACTCCAGTTGTTTATATATATATATATATATATATATATATATATATATATATATATATATATATATATATATATGTGTGTGTGTGTGTGTGTGTGTGTGTGTGTGTGTGTGTGTTTTTTTTTTTTTATACAAAAGTCACAAATGATAAACCAGTAGTAGTAGTAGTAGTAGTAGTAGTAGTAGTAGTAGTAGTAGTGGAAAGATGAAGTATATTTGTTTTCTGTGTTCATAGTTTGATGAAGCGCAGAATGAATAAACTATCATTTCATGTAATGATTATTATAATAATATGTTGTTTTTTTTATTGTAGCAATTTTGGGATTGCTTGGTGTCAATGAAAGAACGCATGCGCTAGACTTTCCAAATGTAAGCTCTACTAAAATCAAGGCCAATGTGCGTCGCAGCAGCTTAAGCACGATGGCAAAAACCTAACAATATTCATGAAATTTGCCAAAATGAGAACATGTTGCGTTTCTCTTTGCCGCCCACATTTGTCTTCTGCGTAGGAGTACGTAGATGAAAATCACCACTTCCTCACCCACCTTTCCTGCTCCCCCGACTCAGGGGCCTCATTCCTGCTGCCTTCCACATCTTGCGGTGAGGCTTTGGTGTGCGTGTGGGTCTAGCAACCATGCGCAGGTGTACTCTTTGTTTCGAGCAAGTCCCATGTTTAAACATAACCTTTAGCACTTCCTGTGTTTTTTGGAAAAGAAGCCCGATAGGTTTGCATAAAACTGTTATGAAGAAATTGTGTAATATGCAAAGATTGAAGCAGTTATTGTGCAATTATGTCACAAGGGAAAACATGTGGGTTACGTACTTTTTTTTTTAGTTTTTAGATATGTTTATAATTAATTACTAAACATTAAACAAGACATGAATCAAAATGATGTGGTTTATTCGGATTTTTATTCATTATTAAACATTATACTCAGAAATTCTTTAGAAAAAAAAGTTGTCATATATTAGATGCTAAAATGGAAATGTTATCTGCACTTTGTAGATATACGATGAAAGGGACAAAAAAAGCAGCTATGAATTCTTGTAATCTATTCAATAAATCAGGAAGTGAAACATTCCATAAACTAAACAGAAAATCATCATGTTCTGCTTTAACAAGAACCAAACAACAACACATCACCTTCCAGACAAAAATAATTCATACCACAGGCAGATTTATTTTTGTATTATCTTCTACTTTGACCAAATCTGACAGGAAATAATATAACGTTTTGGAGTGACCTACCCAGGGTCATCACTCAGATTTCACAGAGAATTATTATAATTGTTTTTTTCTCTCTGAAGTCAGTGTCAGGTTAAATTTATTAGCTCCATATTTTATTACAGTAGCATAATCATATGCTGCAAGAGGTAGAAGTATCCAATATTCAACTAGAGGACATTTAATCTGTGGATGAAAAAAAAAAAATCCCACATTATAAAATTACAGTATTGTGTAGAATCACTACATCGATATTCAGGCTCTCCACATCCTGAATATCGCCTGTCTTTAAGTCTACAAAAACTCAAACTGCCTTTATTACATTCAACAAAAACAAGAAAAAGTGGAAGAGATGCGTGTTAAAAACCGAGTCCACCGTAATAAGTTTCTTTGACGGCTCAAGCAGTTTTCTTGTCTGGAGTCTTCGGCCGCCAACACGAACACAGGGCAGGAGGGCGTCAGTGTTGACTTCTGTTTTGGCTACCCATCAATCACATCAGGGTTTGAGACACTCTGTGATGTCCCTCCTTCACGCGCATCTTCAGTGGCGGCTGAAACACAACAGATGAAAAGGAAAAGTTTCAAGATCTTGCAGTGGCCTAGTTAAAGTTCGCACCTCAGCTTGATTCTAAAGCCGTCTCTTAGCGAAAACCCGCAATCTTCAAAGAACAGACGGCACGTTGAAAAGCAAAGCGGTCTAAAATTTATCCACATGACGTAAATCAGAAGATGGCATGGAGACGGTGACTAATTTAAGCACTTTTATTGCTGGAGGTGGTTATTCTATGGCTATTGAGTCACTGGGTGTAGATAGCTTTCCTTACACATTTTGGTCATCTTTAGTTATTTATTTATTGGTTGGAGGATGTTTTTGTAAATCTAAGGTGAAATTAAAACTGTGGTAGCGCCTGGTAAAAATCAAACCATGTGTTTAAAACGGGACAGATTTATCATTACAGTGACTGTTTAAGCTTTTTAAAACAACGTGACGTCAAAAGCACATATAGATGACGTATAGATGGTGACGTAAGACAGGAATAACCCAATTCTGACCTGAATGTGAGACGAGGTGACGTAGCTCAGAGACTATAGATCTTAGTTGGAGATGTATCAACTAACTCAACTCAACCCCAATGACACATTTACTGGTGACTAAGAAAGCCGTCGATGCTAAATAGCATGGTTTCGTGAAACATTTTTACTGGCTATGCTAAAATAAAAAATACATTTAAAAAAATGTAGACGTGGCCAAATAATGCTGTATTTTTCATCTTAGATAACGAAATGAGTCAGTTTTATTACATCAGTTTGGAGAAAAGGTTAACAACTTCTGTTAGATGAAACAGATGTGTTGCCTCATGTTAGAGATAGGTTTAGGTGAAATGTCGTATTACCCTCCACCCCACCACACTCCATCCACTTACTCATATGTTTAGTCCATTGGCATGAATGTTGGCGGTGGGGCTTCTGAAATGAGTTGTGATGTGCAGGGGACATATCGTTTCTTCACTGCGTCAGAAACAAAGAGTTAGTTTACTGTTCTGATAAATGCACCAATATCAGACCGATCAGAGTAACCAGAATGGGGAAAGCACTGGGTTGTAGAAATCCAAAAAAAATGTAGCGGTTCAAGCCAACAGTTTTATCGAGCTTTAATAAATAATAGAAGTTCATTTTGGGCTTTCCTGTTTAGGCTCCCTGTTAGTTTCAGTCTCCAGAAACAGCTGACACGATGGTAGGTTAAATAAAGCTGCTGACAGATGAATCAACTGCAGCTAATCTATTCCCTGTTTATCATATTTAATACAAGCCAATTTCATCATTTCTGGGCTATCTTTTTCAAGAACAAGGGATGGTGTGGTGATAAACGTTTGGGTTACCGTAGTTGTGGGCGAGGTTTTTTTCTACCTCACTCACAACATCAGTAATTCACTATCAGTATCTTTGTTTTTCTACAATGATCCCATATGGGTGTCCTTCCATCATTTTGTTAACAATCATTATTTTCTTAAAAGGAAAACAAACTGAATTATCTAAACAAAATGAACATGAAAAACCTTTACTAAATTTATGTTGGGGTTTTTTGTTATTATTATTGTTTGACTCATAATTATTTAATTTATTTCAACTTTAAAAATCTACCTAACTGTCTGAAAAACCAAGCCTCCTCCCATCCTAGTAATTGTTTTTTTTGTGTGTGTTTTTTGGATCTAACAACTGCAGTCAAGATTTTGCAACAACTGGCATAAAGTCTTTTACATCACTGTGCAGACTGTTTGCCCACTCTTCCTGGCAGAATGGTTTTAATTCATCCATAATGAGGTGTTTTTGTGCATGGGTGATCTCTTCAAAGTTATACAACAATAACTGGTATGCATTTAAGTCCAGACTTTGATTAGACCACTCGGTAACACTTTATTTGAAGGGGGTTGAATAAGACTGACATAACACTGTCATAAACATGACATATCACATGTCATGAACATGAATAAGCCTTCATGAATATTTATGACTGTTGTCATAAAGTGTCATTCGATAAATTATGACACTTTTAATACAAAGTTGACATTATTCAAAATGTCTTTATTCAAAATCATTACTGTTTAAACTTTACCTTTAATAACATAAAGTTACCTAATTTTTAAAGTGCAATCAGTAATACTTTTATAACAAATTTATATCAGTAATGATTTCTTGGTTAATGTCAAGTTGTCATAACAAAGACATTTTGAATAATGTCAACTTTGTATTAAAAGTGTCATAATTTACCGAATGACGCTTTATGACAACAGTTATAACTATTCATGAAGGCTTATTCATGTTCATGACAGGTGTTATGTCATGTTTATGATGGTGTCATGTCAGTCTTATTCACCCCCCTTCAAATAAAGTGTTACCGACCACTCAAAAAAAAACAAAAAAAAAACCCTGTGTTGAACCAAATCATTGTGCAAAATCAAATCAATCTTCAGTTTAAGCTGAAGCTGGTGGTCAGAACAGAGCCTTCAGTGTATTCTGCATTCTGCCAGGAAGTAGAATTCATTGTTACATCAATTACTGCAAATCATCTAGGTCATGAAGAAGTATGTAAACCCATCTCACATCATGACACTGTACCACCACAATGCTTGGCTGTTGCTGTGTTGTTGTTTTCCAGAAGTGCTGTGCTAGTTTTAGTCCAGCTGTAACATGATGCACATAGATCTACTTCTGTTTCACCAGTTTTACACAGTAGCTTTTGAAAAGTTCTTCGGCATTACCAACTTGTGTGTTGGTCAAACATGAAGCAGTCCTTACTGACCTCCTTGGTCAGCAGCTCTTATTATTCAACCATGGAGTCAAGAGCCGTCTTCAATGATTTAAATGTTCTGGTCTCTTTTTTTCCCCCTTGAAATAATTTCGCCACTGTTTTATGTTCTCTGCATTCGCGGATATTGTTCTCGCTTTGACTTCGTGATCATTGATTTGTTTTTGATCTGTCATTTAATTTCCTTAGAGTGTTTCTCTTACCCACTTCCTGTCATTAGGCAGACTCTGTTTCAGTGTTTTTTTCAGGTTTTTCTACAGGTCTCACAACAACGTGTTCATAGTGAAACTGAACAAAATAAATGCCATCAGTCACTGCTAACTAATTTTTTTTACAGGTGGGGCTGTCAGACTTTTACATTAGAGTAGATTGGTTTCTACGTCTTTTTTTCATTTGAAAATCACATTTTAAATTTATTCAGATTATCATTATGGGATGTATGTTACAAAAAAAGCACAGCACGGTATAAACAGATAATAAACAGAACTATATGGTGAAACTGAATCATAACTTTAATCTAAGCTTTAATCTAATTGTTATTTATCTTTTTTGTGGAAGCTCTTCACAATAGTCAAACATTTTCTCAGGGCTACCACCTAATTAAATACATATTTAATCATCTGGAAAGTTGCACAATTGTAGATTTGTTGTTGTCATATTCAAACGTTTCTTGTTTCACCATAGCGACAGTTTTTTTGCATTTTATGACCCTTTTGCATAACTGTACCACCACAGCGGTTCACATATGTATTAATATACATATGCCAAGTTATTTGCCACGCTAAAGCTAATTCAGTTTCAAACAGGAAACAGCCTCATCGAGGTTTCCTAACATTTCTTCATGCTACAAATCTGTTTCACCTTGTTCAGGGTTGCGTTAGGGACAGAGCTTGGTTCTAGTTCAGCTATGACTGTGCAGGAGGCCAGCACTCGCTGTGAAGGTTGACAGTCAATCATAACGACGCACAAAACAAAACAAAGTTAAACTAAAGTGCTTGCATAGATTTTCACACAAACGTCCGCCGCATGCATGTGCAATATGAGGGATCGCTGCAAAATGAATGACTTGATGCAGTTGGGTGTCTCCTGTCGCTGCATGCTCATTATGGGGACGGATTTCTGCAAAGTCAGTCACTCAGTGCAGTTAAGTATGTTTCCTTTGTTGGGCCTTTTAAGAAGTGATGTAAAAAAAAAACAAAAAAAAAACTGAACTTGACTGCATTGTTTGAATATATAGTTTGTGGCCGTTTTAATAAACTTGATCCGTTTGTTTTAAAGGATATCTGTTGTGATTCACTGAATTCAGCATAGTCATTGATTCAACTACAGTAACATGCTTCTATGTTATTAGAAGAAGACCCAGACATAAAAATTGCAAGGAGAGAGAGAGAACATGCAAACACCTCAAAACAACGAGGCAACATCACAACTAGAAGTTCTCTTACTTGCCTCTCAGGCAACTTATTTGCTTTTTCCTTTTTGTCCCTTTTCTTAAATGATGACATGTAGAGCACTAGTTAGTTGCAAGCATCTTACTTGTTGCACACAGTTGTCCCTAAAAGTTCATTGAGATTTGTCAAAGCCAACCATGGTGCTAATTTCCAACATGTGGCTGTTGTACGTCAGTTTGCTCCTTACGGTGTTATCGTTTTCTCGAATGAACAAAGCTACAGGCTGTGATGACGCGCTCAGCCTGCTTTTTGTGTCAAGCTTTAGATCAGCTCAGACTCTCAGTTCCACAGGCTTAATTTCAAAGATAAAGTTAGTGATTTTGAAAGTGAAAAACATTGCGTCTGTTTTCTGTGTGGTGATCAGAGAACATTGACACACGCCAGATTATACAGATGAAGAATCAGTGGTTAGAAGCAAGAACGTCTCGGCCGACGCGGCGGATCAACGGCAGGTTATGTTTGTTGGCACATTGCACATGGCTGGGCGGCAATGTTGTGATTTTTGGTTCAGAAAACCGAGACAAATGAAAATAGAAACAATTCTGCCGTGGATTTTTGAAAATGCTCACTCAAGGTGGCAATAAACTTTGTTAGATTTGCTTTAAATTGCAAAAATGTGCTTTCGAATGAAATACATTATTTCATTTTAATCCACTAGGTATAAAAATCTTGGAAATATCAAATCAATGATGGACTGGCGACCTGTCCAGGGTGTGTCTTCATACCAAGACAGGCACTGGTCCACCACATAACCCTGCAAGGATAAGCAGGAAGATTTTAAAACAATTTTTGGGCAAAAAAAAGGAACTTTTCAAACAACCGAATGAGCAGCTTTATGAAAACTGACCACTCTCTATCGTTGTCAAGATAAAACGGACAGTTTCTTTTATAAAATAAGAACTTTCTAACTGCAAACTGGTTTAAAAGAACATAAAGTACAAACTATCCCATTAAACTTTGCTAACAGTTAATTTCTTAGGAGTTAACTTTGATGAATTTTTATTACGTCGGTCATGATGAAATATTTAAGAGGAAACTCAAGGTGACATTATCAGCACAAGATTGCATTTGTTTTTTAAAGAGGAACTCACTAAATGCTGCTTCATGAGATATAACTTAAAGAAATAAACAAATCTGCCCAACAGTTAAATTTATTGAACTGTGCACTGTTATAAAAGCAACTGCTCTAAAATTCAAACTCTAATGCCAAACAGATGATAAGAAATCTGCAAGATGGCTCCGAATTTTCACTTTCTGTAACATTCAATCTATAATATAGCACCATTTCATTGTATGGGTATGAAATGGAAGAGATATCATTTTTGCACACAATCTAAATGACCTGAAATGAATAGACATCAACCCCACGAACAGGCCAGAAAACTGCTGGGCCGGAAAAAAACGTTATCCCTTTAAATTCACTGAATGTTGTGATGTTGAGAGGTAGAGAGCAGGAATAGCACTGCTGCCATCCTGTGCCTTCCTCATGTTACAACACAAGTGCTTACTGTACACACTGTACAGTGGGCAACGAGCTGAACCCCCCGCAGTCGCAGTACCAGAGGAGAGCGCAGTATGGCTGCAACACATCATGATCTAAAATGATTACATCCCGTTAACGACGAGGAAAACAGGATGTCTTCTGATAATTTCACAAAAAATGTTGTTTCAACACATCCTGTGCTGCAAGTGAAATTGGGTCCTGCAAAGCCTTGGTGTAACTGGGACATGCCTACCACTGTGAAAGGCCTGCGGTCCAACTTAAAGTTTATTTTTTTATTTTTTTATTATTTTTTTTTTAGTGTCCATTATTTGAATACAGGGGAAACAGATGCTTGAAGGTGTTCATATCAGTTTTCTTATGAACACTCTTGCAGGTTGAGATGGGAAATGGTAGGTGTGAATCTGCATTTACTAGTTTGTTCGTTTTTCTTCATAGAAGGAGAAGCAGTGAGCCTCAGGAAGCAGCTTAAAGGCCTGTACTCACTTGCATGAGTCCAGCTTTTTTTTCTTTTCTTTTGAATTAGTAATAAAATATAAAAACATGGCTGATGTAAGTTTTGTAACAGTTTTTTTTTTCCTTCTTCTTTTTTTTTTAAAAAGATCTTTTACCACAGATGTTTCCTGTTCTGTTGCAATCATATCTGACAGCCACATGGTAAAAAAAAAAAAAAACATCAGAAAAACCTTCCATCAGATTATCGTGGCCTTTATTTACAAGCAAGTTTTTGAATATTTTAATTTTGGGGCGATAGCACAACCTGTGAGGAAGCAGACAGTTCACTTTTAGTCATGGAAGATTTCTGATTATTTTTTCTTCTGATTTCTTTTTGTGCTGTTCTAAATTGAAGAAAGGAGAAGTCTGCGAAGGTGTACTGCTGGGTAGTGGACTGCCTTGAGTCACTGCCCTAATTTATGCTGTTGCGTATAGAGGAGGCAGCTGAAATACCATGACATCCATACACAACGCACAACTGTAGGTTTTTGCTCAGGAGGAAATCCTTTTTGAGGTGTTTTGCTCTCTCTCAAACTTTCCCTTTACCAATTGCAGGATGTGCAGAATGCAGATTATCATCAGATGGGCCAGAAGATTGGTCGTCCCTTGAAGATAGATTTTGTTTTTGTTTTTTTTTTGTTTCCCAATTATGGTTCTAGCTCCTTTAGTAAAATGACTTAATATTAAAAAAAAAAAGCAGAGAAGAAATATGTGTGACTATTTGTTAGTGCAGTGTAACATCACTGTGTGCACAAATTTGAAATAACAGCGGCGGCTAGGTTTTTGTTTTTTTGGGTTATCAGTCAGCCATGGGAGTGATCCAGCCGTCTGAGCCTCCATGAGTCAGAACCACATGGCCTGGTCAGGAGGAAGTCAAACTGCTTCCTCTCCCTCACCACCGGAGTTGTTTTGAACAAAAGACGTTTGTGGTCATTATGTAGGTAAATGTTTATCTTGAAATACTGTACGCATGTTGTTGTTTTTTTTTTATTTTGGAGCAGAAGCATGTCTTTTTTTTCCCCTCACACCTGCACAGGTTATGCAGAAGGTGTATCTATTAAACCTTTTTTTTTCTTTTTTTTTTTTTTTTTAGAAAAAGGAAAAAAGCCTTCAAGATATTCTGGTGCGACATGCACATGCCATTAATCTGCACATGTTGTTTTCGAGCATGTCTTCGCAGTGCCCCAAGAAGGGCGGGAGTGATTTCAAGGTGTTAAAACCACGCAAAGACACTTGTGCACAAATTGTGCTGGGTGAAAATAGCAAGGTGACAGTGTTTCTTTTACTGCTGAGCAAATGATTAAGAATACTTTTGATGATTAGTCTAAATCATCAAAAATATTCATTCAAGATGTTTATTTATTAACATAATGTGTTCACTAGCAGCCAAAGTAATCTCTGTCCAGAAATCTTCAAGCAGAAGTTTTTGCGTGTATAGTTACACACTTAATGTTGAAGCCGAATGAATGAGAAATGAAAATGCAAATAAAGTGCAACTTGTTTCCCCCCCTTTTTTTTTTTTTTTTTTTTTTTTTTTTTTAAAAAGTTTTTTGCTAAAATTAGTTTTTTTTTTCACAAGTTTTTTTTT
>NW_015114195.1:154498-156145 GCF_001443285.1 Poecilia latipinna | reverse complement strand
GAGTCAGTTTTAACTCATCCATGCTTTCAGTCGACTCTGTAATCAGCATCAGATCATCTACATAAACTGCAATAATCTCCAGCTCCTGTGTTGATCTCACAAACACACACGGATCTGAGGTGCTCTGCTTAAAACCAAGGTCCATCATGAATGTTGTGAACTCTTTGTTCCAACAACGAGGAGACTGTTTCAATCCGTAGATTGACTTTTTTAATTTGCATACAAGATGCTCCTGACCTGGTTTGATGTATCCCTCAGGTTGTTCCATGTATATTTCTTCCTCCAGGTGTCCATTTAAGAATGCAGTGACAACATCCATTTGATGTACATGTAGGTTATTCTGGATGGCAAAGGACAATAATGTACGAATTGAGCTAAAACGTACTACAGGCGAGAATGTTTCATAGTAGTCAGCACCATAGAGCTGTGAGTAACCTTTGGCAACAAGTCTGCACTTGTATCGCTCTACTTCTCCATCACTTTGATGCTTGACTTTGAACACCCATCTTGACCCAATGACCTCTTTGTCCTTTGGTAATTCCACCAGATCCCATGTTTCATTTTCTTCCAGTGACTGGTATTCCAAATCAGCCGCTTCTTGCCATTCTTTTGCATTTGGACCCTTTAATGCTTCTTTCAGTGTGATTGGTTCCATGACAGAACACACATTAGCATAATGATCAACAGTCACCATATCTGCAAACTCGTCATATCCATATCTCTTTGGAGCCCTTCTGATTCTGTTTCCTCTTTTAATAGTTTCATCGACAGTGACATCATCAGTTGTTTCTTTTTCTTCTGTGATGGTAACCACCTCTTTTTCTGGACAGGAAACTTCCTCCTTCTGTTTCCAGTCAAAGTCCGACTCATTAAAGACGACATCCTTTCGAATCAGAATTCTTCTTTTTTCTTCATCTAACAGACGATATCCTTTTGCGTTGTTTGCATATCCCACAAACCTAAGCTTTACAGCTTTCTTGTCAAGTTTTCGCCTTTGAACGTCTGGAACATGTGCATAAGCAACACAACCAAACACTCTCACATGGCTCATGTCAGGTTTTTTACCAGACCATCGTTGATAGGGTGTCTCTTGCTTCAGAACAGATGTCGGCAATCTGTTTTGTATGTAAGCTGCTGTTGCTACTGCTTCAGCCCAGTACATCTTTGGTAGCTTAGCATGTGACAACATGCTTCTAGCTGCTTCAACCAATGTCCTGTTTTTTCTTTCTGCAACTCCATTTTGCTGAGGTGTATGAGGTACAGACATCTCATGGTGTATGCCTTGAGCCTTCAAATATTCTTGAAACTCACTTGAAATGTACTCCCCACCATTATCTGATCTCAGTCTTGCAACTTTGTGTCCACACTCATTGGAGAATGTTCTCTCAAATTCTTTGAATTTGCTTAAGACTTCACTTTTTTGTTTCATGAAGTAAACCTTACAACAGCGAGAAAAGTCATCAATGAATGTTACAAAGTATTTTGATCCACCTATGGATTCAGTCTGCATGGGTCCACAGACATCACTATGTATCAGTTGCAGCTTTCGTTTGGACCGGATTTCTCCCACTGCCTTACATGGCTGTCTTGTGAGCTTGCCTTCCACACAGGCTTCACAGAAAGGAAGTTCTTTGCCTGCAGAGAATT
>NW_015114195.1:148163-149913 GCF_001443285.1 Poecilia latipinna | reverse complement strand
CCAGATCTTCTAGTTTCTCTAGCTTAGTGGTGTGACCTAAGCGCTGATGCCACAGATTAGCTGTTACTGATGCACTTGATGCATTATGACACACTGGTGAAGATCCTTTAATATCCAACTGGTACAGTCCATCAGATCTTTGTGTTCCCATTCCTTGAAGAGTTTCATCCTTGCCACGTATGTAGCACCGAGATTTTTTGAACTGCACTGTATTTCCTTTTCTTGTAGCAGCTCCCACTGAAAAAAGATTCCCAGACAATCTTGGAACATATAACACATCATGCATTGTGGCAGGTTTAGCATCACTTATTTTGAAGGTCATGTTCAATTTCACAATGCCAAATCCTTGAGCTTCCACCACCCTGCCATCACCCAGTTTTACAGACTGTGTTTCTGAAAACTGCTGGTAGTTTTGAAGAATTTCTTTGTCACAGGTCATGTGTTTTGATGCTCCGGAATCAATCAACCACTCATGTTGTCCTGGTCCTTCAGTTAGATTTGCATTTTCTGCAACAAAGGCACTCTCAGAGGGGTTTTCTTCATTTTCGCATACTGCATTTTTGGCTTTATGATCTTTGATTCGTTTTTTCCAGCTTGGACAGTTATGCTTTATGTGTCCTTCTTTGCCTCACTTGTAACATCTCCATGAACTCTGTCCTTCAGCTCCCACTACTTTTGAATGGTCCTGCATTTCTCTGCGAACTTGTGTTGACATGGCTGATGCAACACCCGATGTAGTAGCACTGTAGTCATCATTAACATTGACTCGTTTTTGCTCTTCATTGATTAATGCTTGCTGAACAAACTGCAATGTCAAATTGTCCATCTTTGTTTCGAGAGCAGTAACTATCGTAGCATAGCTTGGTGGTAAGCTACCCAGTAGTGTTACAATCTGATCTTCCTCTTCAATTACAGCACCTATTGCTCTTAGCTGATCAGTCAGTTCCTTCATTTGTTTTAAATGGTCATTTAAGCTGTCCTTTTCTTTCATTTCACATCTGAAATATTTCTTCTTCAAGAACAGTTTATTTGCTAGAGTGTCTCTCTCAAAATGTCCTTTTAGCATGTCCCAAGCCTCTTTTGGAGTTTGACAGCTTGTTATTAAATACAGCTGGGGTGTACTCACATTTAGCACTAACATGGAAAATGCTCTTTCTCTCCGTCTCTCGAATTCTGCCTGAGCTTGTGCGCTAGCGTCCGGAGTTAGCATATCCGTCTCTGTTAGCATGCCCCACAGTCCTTTAGCCTTTAGCAAATGCTCCATCTGAAACTTCCACGTTGCCCAGTTCTCTGGTCCGCTCAGCTTGTCGATAAACATCTTCTCATCCATTGTGAATCCCACAATTCCGTTTATCTGACTCAAAAACTTCACTTACAGAACGTTTTTAGCGACGCTCTGGGCCCATAACCTGAAGAGAACAGGCGTTTCAACGTGCGTTCGTTTATTTTCGCTGAACAGAATAATACAACTGCAGTACACACAAGACACAGCAGAGGTCAGTATAACAGCCTCTCCTTTAACCATTAAACAAAAATTACTGCTTCTTATTTCAACATGCGCTGTTGTCACAAGCTGATGTTGGTTTATAACAGTTTCACTGCTTGTGTTTTTCTACTTGATGCACCTGTGATCTCGCCTGGCCATTGCTTTCCTGTGCTGTTCCACTTGATTCTCATCTCACTTCACAACTCTTTCTGTGCTTTCTCCCATTCGCTTGGATTCCATCAGCAAACAGAAGAAGTTGTAAAT
>NW_015114195.1:72518-145544 GCF_001443285.1 Poecilia latipinna | reverse complement strand
TTTAACACTTTAAATTTAAAACCAAAAAAAAAAAAAAAAAAAAAAAAAAAAAAAGGAAATTTTTTTCCCCCCCTTTTTTTTTTTTTTTTTTTTTGATTTGTCTAAATGTTTTTGCGATAATTAGCTTTAGATGTTCACAAGTTTTCTGTTTGTGTTGGTGACGTTGATGATTCACAGGCCGCAAACTACTGAATGAAATCAAAGCAAGTCAGAGTTGAACTTGAAGAGAACAGGCGTTTCAACGTGCGTTCGTTTATTTCGCTGAACAGAATAATACAACTGCAGTACACACAAGACACAGCAGAGGTCAGTATAACAGCCTCTCCTTTAACCATTAAACAAAAATTACTGCTTCTTATTTCAACAGAACTAGCTTTAAAGGCGTTATCAGAAAAAAGAAATGTTTTATTTTTATTCTGTAAAAATAAACTTATGAAAGATGGTAAGCCAGGCTATCGAGAAATGACTGATTGCTGGAGATGTCTTTCTGTTTAAGTTGGATCTGATTTTGCCCAATCACTAACATTTAGCCTTTAGGTATATAATGTGCCTTCTCGACCATGAAGTGAGCTACCTGATGAGTTTGGGTGATGGTGACGACTGTAGTAGAAGTTTGTCTCGTAACAGCTGGATTCCCCCTTCTCCGTCCATCTCTGCCATTGTGTCCTAGAGCAAAGACCCTTCACCCGCTTTGCCTACTGGTGATGGTCAGAGGGCCCGGTGGCGCCGGTGCACGGCAGCCTCGCCTCTGTCAGCCTGGTGAGGCCTGACAGAGGCTATTCAGTAACTTGCCACCATCAACATGTGAACGTATGTGTGAATGGGTGAATTTTGGGGACTCAAAGTGTGAAATGAGCACAGGCAAGTGCAAGAACTATGAAGCTTACTGGAAATTGTGTAATAACCATCCCCCCACTATGAAAAGGGACGTGCCAAATTGAACAACATCTTTGCCAACAATATAATGTCTTAAATATCTCTCTTGGTCTGGCTTTAACTGCAATGAATGGATACGTTCACCTTCTCCGGTGCCATTGCCAAACTATAACTACAGACAAACAACAAATTCTAAAGCAGTGCAGAAAAGCAACGCTATCGTTTACAACTTATCACTCTGTTTGCTGTTCTTCCTGAGAAATTTAACTCCACTGAAGGGAAATGAGAATTGGAACCACTTTGGAAGTTCTTTAAAGGAAGAACTTCCAAAGTGGTTCCAAAGGAACCTCCTTCCTTCGCCAGGAAGTTCTTCAAGTCGAGGATAGTCTTGAAGAAGTTCCTGGCTAAGTTGCACACATGGTCACATTGGTCACATTCTAGAGCTTTTTTAATGCCCCTATCCTCTGCTCCAATGTATTCACAGCATCTTTGCTGTCCATTGCTGTCCTGTTACTTTGAGGTTTCTCAGGTCTGTAACCACATGTCTGGTTTCCCCTCAGTCAGATTCAGAGCTTCCTGTTATCGCCCATGCCCTCCCATGGTGTCTCTTGTTTTCAAGCAGTTCCAACAGTTACTCTTTATAAGTTCTTCACACATGTTTTTTCTGGTTTCCCTGACAAGCAGAGATTTTTGGTTAATTGGTCTCTGTAAATTTAGTTTGTGCACATAATGTAGTTTGAAGTGTGCTGCCCTTGTAAAGGTCTTGCGACCTGAAGGTAGGCACCCTCAACCCCAAGGATAAAAGGGCTATGTAGGAAGTGACGAGGCGGATGAATGTTCTTCAAGAACTCTTAAATCAAAAATCTCCAATCCATCTACAGTATTTTCTCTACCTGCTTAAGAACCATTGGGATGCACAGGGGCTGTATTCTATCACCAGAGGTCAAGGGGCTTGAGGCATCGTACACCCTGGATAGGTCAGCAGTCATTCCCAGTTGATAAACAGTAGAACCATTCTAACCATGGTTCTACGTAACCATGCTTAGAGCTCTTCACAGGGAAGAACACAGGCCAAGCTTTCAATGTCTTCTTGCTGCAAGGCATGTGGAGCATCCCCGTTTTGTTTTGTCTTAAATAAACATTTTTGTGTCTAAAGGTATCGTGTCACGAAGTCTGTTGAGCTTTACATCATGTTATAATGTCATTCTCTCATCCAAATACATACTGTTACCTGGCGTGTTGCTTTGGTTCTTTCATGGATGTTTGAGAAAACTCTTAATCTCCCATGGCAACCATTCAGGATGCACAAACACTTGGTCTCACCAAGAGTTTGTCAGAGTTTTGCGCAAATTTGTAGTGAAAAAACAGCTCACGACTGCAATGCATTTTGTTCCTTTTTATGTACTTGTGCTCATTAGCTGCGCATGCTAACACTACTATCACTGTAATGATCCCTTATCATTTTGGACTTAGCTTCCGTTATCTCCTTGTATCGATTCCTTATTATGATCCTAGTTTATTCCCTCTGTTAGTTCAGTTATTTCTCATTTCAGTTTTGGATTTGTTCTTTTGCATTTAACATTTATCTTCCCGTGACAGTTTATTCTTAATGTTAATTTAGTCGTCTCTTATTTTAAGTGTCAGATTTATCATTTTTAGATTTATTGCTTACATCTGTTATTGTATAGGTTTCCTTCCGGTTCCATCTCTGTTTTTGTCCTCTCATTCACTCATTCACTTTGCCTTTTATGCGCTTTCCCCCAGCTGCTAGTCATCTCCTCATTAGTCTCAGCTGCAGTCAGTTACTTGTAATTAGTTCATTTGTCATCTCCACTCAGTGAACATGTAAATTTACAGTAGATTATCGGCAGCTAGATATCTGTACTGCATTCACTTCGACGGGAATCTACTGTGTGAATAAGTTGCGGTACAAATCATGTGAATTTACAGTAAAATGCTCTCTGTAGCTGCCAGTATTTTTACTATAAATTTACAGGGTCATAGAAGGGGCATTTATTATTTCATAGCCATTCAGACAAAAGCTGATTTGTCTCTGATTATCCAGCTCAGCTCAAAACATCAAAACAAAGATAGTCTGCTTCTGAAGTAAATAATGGGGAACTTCCTATTTCCTCATGTGTATAATCTAAACACTGCATTTCAACTTAGGGTGTTAAAACAGAGCATTTCTAAACTTGTAAAGTAATGTTGTGCAATTAGCATATCAACTTAAAAGAACAAACTGTCCCAAAAGAACCCAGACATTACATAAAAAAAAACAACTAATTTGGACAGAGTCAGCATCCTGATTGAAGCCACATCCTCCTCTTCGTGAACACATGGCACACCACACCGTACGACACCCAGACTGTCTCTTCTCCAGACCTGGATTGATGACTGACAACTTCTTGAAACCACGTAGAAGAGTTAAGTGTCATCGGGCTTTTTGTTCAGTCTCCTTCGGGTTTTTATCTGTAATGGAGGAGAGATAACATAATTCAAAAACCTCGCAAAAGTGAAAGAGGTGGAGAGAGAGACAGACAGAGAGAGAGAGAGAGAGGGAGATAAAGAGAGAGAGAGAGATCTACAGACAGACAGACTGAGAGAGATCTACTACAGGATATTTTGTCACTATGGTTACTGGCAGCAGATATCAATCTTGATTTCTGAATGTCAGGGTGTTTCCAGGCCAGTGAGTGAGATCTGCTGCGCTGTTGGGCAACTAATTGAAGCTGATCAACTTCGGACAAACATTCAGTGGCTCCATGTGATTTCAGTGCTTCTGTACAGCAGGAGTTTCCATCTGTTGAGGTAAGCCTCGTTTCCTGACTTTATGGTTCTTACGGTTACCATGCAGTGAAAGTGCCCTTCTTCTCATCAAATATCAGTTTGTTGGACTTCTCGCATTTCATTACCAATTTAGCTGCACGTGAGACTCCTAAATGAAACATAATTAATCTGCTTCTTCTTCTTCTTTTTTTTTTTACGTCTTTGTAGGATGTATATTTTCATCTTATCATTATTATTTGTTTAGCCTCTCATTTCATACAAAGAGTATTTGCTACTCTTTGAACCGCACCTTTCCAAAGTGCTAAATCGGGCACATTACTCTGGCATCATCCGAGGGACAATGCCACTGCGTTTGCTGCTATTTATGGGACAGGAAGCGTGTTTCATCACCAAACTATAAAGCAAAAGCGAATATCCTGGAGCTGATTGTTATTCTGGCTCAAACAATGCAACTTTCCAACGTCCAAACTCTGTGCCACCACGCCGCGGGGAAGTTGACTTCCTCACGCCCAAGGCTGTATCACTTAACACCTCGTTGTTTTGCCGGGGGTAACAATGTGGCAACTGCATGCGGAATCATTGTAACAGTATTTTTCGTTTTTTTACTTCCTTTGAGTCACTGTTTGCTGGGGGGGGAAAAAAAAAAAAAAAAAAAAAACATCAGCAACCAGAATTTGCACTGTAAGTCAGTTGTGTTAATAAATGCATAATATTAATGTGCGAAAGGCAGTGATCATATCCAGTCTGATACTCGCTGTTTTTATCTCATTTATTGCTACACTATTAAAGATATATTAGATAATAACGTTTGGAAACCTCTTCCTTCTCTTTCTGTACAATTCAGAACGAACAAAGCTGTGCTTCCTTCTGTAAAATTAAATGGAATGCACTTCTGAGCTTTAAACAATTATGACAAGATTTTTATCTCACTTTATTTATTTTTTTTTCGTTCTTTAAAATGTAGTTTTATCTTCAACTTTTAAACCCTAAATAAAAAAAAAAACTTAGGGTTGCTTTGTTCAGAAAGAGCCACAAGATGGCACAATTTTCTTATAAAACAACTCCGAATTTCCAGCAAAATGTGTTTTTATCAAGTTTGTTGCCATACATTAAGTTTAGTAGTTTTAAACTACTGCTTTATCTGTTTCATTTAGTGTAACTCTTTAGGTACAAAGGTACTAATTTATGTCTAACAGTTAATGAAAATCATTCTCTTTTTACCAAAATAAGTCTCATTGCATTGCTTTTAGTTTTAGGGGGAAAAAAATCTGGAAACATGACAACAGCAAGCGTGTAACATTAGTAGAAAATGTCATTTTCCAGTTGTTTGTCAGAAAAGGAAAAATGAAAAAAAGAAAAAAAAGAAACCTGTGGCTTCTTGACTTCCTTTCTGAGAACAAAGGTGTTAAATTTGTGAATTTGCATGTATTCTAGTGGAGGTCTTACAGGCCATGAGATTCATTCTTTCATGCATGCTCAGTAATGCTCTCTCATTTGGTTTCCTGTAGCATGAAGGCAATAAAGAATAAAAACAAAACTCATTCTGACTTCTTAAAAATTTGACTTTGACAAATTCTTTGCTTCCTTTTTGCAGTAACCAGTTCCTGTAACCTGCAGATGGGTTCTGCGTCTGCACCTGCAAGCATGGCCGTCTTAACCAACAGCACATGTGACACCCTGTATGACCATAGGAAATACGCCCAGGTCCTCTTACCTATTTTCTACTGTGTTGTTTTCATCATTGGGTTGCTTGGCAACACCCTTGCCCTCCATGTTATCCAGATAAACCTGAAGAAAATGAACTCCACCACATTGTACTCGCTCAACCTAGTCATCTCTGATATCCTCTTCACTCTCTCTTTGCCTCTGAGGATCATATACTACGCTCAGGGTTTCCACTGGTCTCTAGGTGAGGCACTCTGTAAGATATCAGGCTTTTTGTTCTACATCAACACCTACGCGGGGGTCAACTTCATGACTTGCCTCAGTGTGGACCGCTTCATCGCTGTGGTCTTGCCTCTTCGCTTTGCTAAATTCAGGAAAGTCAGTAACGTCCGCTACATCTGCCTTGGCGTGTGGATGTTGGTTCTGGTGCAGACCCTGCCCCTACTTGGAATGGAGATGACAAATAGGGAGCCTCAAAACTTCACCACCTGTATGGAATACCCCAACTTTGAAAAGGTGGATAATATTGCAACCATCCTGATTGGCGCAGTCTTTTTGGGCTTTTTCATCCCTGTGGTCACCATACTGGTCTGCTACTCCTTCCTAACCTCTAAGCTGCATTTTGCAGCCAAGAACAACCACCTGACAGAAAAATACGGCCGCAGTCGCAAGGCCATCGGCGTGATCTGCTGCGTGTCTGTGGTGTTCGTCATCTGCTACAGCCCCTACCACATTGACATCTTTCAGTACATGATCCGCAAGCTGGTGTCCGACCCTGACTGTGCGGACCTCACGGCCTTTCAAGTGTCGCTGCACATCACAGTCTGTCTGATGAACTTAAACTCCTGCTTGGATCCGTTCATTTACTTCTTCGCCTGCAAGGGATACAAAAGGAAACTCCTGAAGCTGATGAAGAGGCAGGTCAGCATTTCCTTTTCCAGTGCAGTCAGGACGTCACCCGAAGGTTCCTCAAAGGACTTTATCGACGGGCACAAGATGCAGCACAACAGCGAGAGGCTCACGGAATGGAAATTGCATGAGCAAGACCAAAGTACGGAACCGAGGCAAAGCGAAAGGACATACAGAATCTCTTTGAACATGAACAGTACCTAAAATAAACCACTGATGGACAACAGGAGGCATCCGGACCAACGTGAGGCACATTCTTTTGTACATTTTTCAAGAACAATTACTGTGTTAATTTAAAACAGAATGTAAGATATTGCTCATTACTTAAACCAGCATACATATTTTTGTAACTATGTAAAGACAGGAGGTCACCCCCCTCCCTTCGATAAAATCTAAGTAGGGTGGAGTGAGTATGAAATCTACTGTATCTATACTGTGTTTTTCTATGAAATTAGGGATAAATTTGACAATAAAATAAATCCTGACACTGCAACCCAAAATCACAGTAGACCTTAACCCCCACAGTGATTATTTGAATAATAATATGTAATGTTAGTAATAAACTTTCTTTAGAAAGAGACAAAGAGACAACAGCTCCAACATAAATGTCACCAATTGATGCTCTGTACCAGAGCACACCATAAGCTAATTTGCATCTGTAGTCTCTTGAACAAAATCGATAAAGCCACGGAGCTCTAATCTACTTTCCACTTCGGAAATATCTGTTCGGTTTCTTGTTAGCGCAAGTAGCGAACCAGCCAATCAGCGACTGAGGACAATTTCATATCTAAATGCAGTGAAAACACTCAAACCAAGCAGCAGAACAGGAAAGAAAACCATATGTCAGTTACTTTGAATGTGGCATGGTTTTGGTGTGAGACTGGCTCATCTGGGTATTTTCAGAAACTACTGATCTAATGGGATTTTCACTCACAGGGCTCTCTCTCTCTCTTTGTGTGGTTCACAGAAATTAAGACAAAAACAAACCAGTGAGAGGCTGTTTTGTGGGTGGAAGTGGGGTGTTGATGTCAGAGGAAAATGGCAGACTGGTTTAAGACATAAGGAAAGCAAACAGCAGCTCAGATAATCACTCATGAGTGGAAATTTGCTCTGAATGCCAACATGCTATGGAAAACCCCACCGGGTGCCACTCCTCGCAGCTACGAACAGGAAGGTAAAGCCACAATTTTAAAAAAAAAACTTAGCCAACATTGAGATTTTTGGATCCTCAGAGGTAGATTTTTGGCAACAAAATCATGACACCATGGATCAACAAATGTATTTGTATTATGATCATTGCCTAAATGCTACAGTGCACTCAAGTATACTGTTGCTGACTATGTCCATTCCTCTATGACCAACCTGTACCCATGGTGCTCGATCCATGTCACAAAGCTCAGATCATCTCAAAGTTTCTTGAACTTTGAGATGAAAATGTCTTCACTGCAATCCAGTCGTCTCCATAGTAACCAGATTGCAAACCAAAAGGGCACCGTTAGAATGTGGTGGAATATTTGCATAATGGATGCCGTCATGCTAATACGGACCAAAATATGTGAGACTTGTTGAATCTATGCCACATAGAAGAAGGGCAGTTTTGAAGGCAAAGGGGATCCAACTCAGTTCATTGTACCTAAAAATGTGGCAAGTTTCGTTAAGACCGTCACACAGAAAATCTTCTTACTGGAGTTTCAGGTCCGTTTACACCCAAAACCCAATAATTTAACATTTTGAAAACCAATTTCATTCATACTACCTTGTAAAACAGTAGATACTGAATCATTTGTTTTCTCTCTGTAAAACTTGTAAACAGTCTTTAACTTGTAAATATATCTTTCTTCCTTTTTTTATTTTTGTAAGTTTTCAGCAAAGACTCTGCTGGCATTCATCCATGTTCTATTCCTACTTGAAAATAAACTGTTTGCTACTTTAACTGGTTCAGAAAAGTGACATTTTGTTTACTTACCAATGATTATCTAGAAGTTTTGTGTTCCCAGTCCTTCTTAAAGCAGAAGACAAAACCCTTCGGGCTAACCCTGCATACATGCAGAGAACAAGCCCTAATAAGTTTTGAAGAATTAGCTATATTGTTGTTGTCTCTGCCTTGTATAGCTGAGAGGAGAATGAAGGGTATACATGGCAATGCATAAAAATATGAAGTATTGGAAAAACAAATTGTAATTCTGATTTTTGTAACTGATGCGCTCAGACAATGTTTTTCTTCTCTGTTCCCGATGGCCACTAATCATCAGGTGCATAGAGCTTAGTTCATTTGGACAGCTAATGCATTTTATTTGAACTAAATATTATTTTTTTAAATCCTCTTTTTTGCTTGACCCTCACAGTCATCACCGTAAATGTCTCAGATTATTACTTGTTCTTACCAAATCATTAACTGATAAGGATTCTTCTGAGATGGTTCCTCCGAGCAGCAACATGTTGCTTCCTCAAGCATTTAGTTTTCTTTTTGTTTTGTTTTTTTGTTTTTGTTTTTTTGTTTTTTTGTTTTTTCAGACTGTAACATTTTGATGGCCTGGATTAATAAAACAATGATTTCACAGAGGACTGTAGCGTGTTCTCCAAGAACACCTGAAAAACCAAGCAAGAGATATTTGTTATTTAAGTAAAAAATGTTCTGTTTTATCTGTTTTATTGTTTTATACAAAAATAAAATGTTGTGTCGCCTTGTAGTAATCTGTATAGATAATGTTTACAGGCTATCTTAGTGTTATATTTGATTATTACTGAAATAAAGGGAAGTTATCTTAAAGTGCAAATGCCTGTTTCCCCTTTTCAGCAATGGTAACCGAAAAGTAAATTAAAGGATTAATACCTGCTGTTTATGTGTGTCTGACACTGCTAAGCTGCACACACACACAAAAAAAAAAACGTGATGTTGAAATCTGTCTCCGTTTTTATCTTTGGTGTATGGATCTGTTGTCAGAGCTCGGTGTTTGAGACATATTATTGATATATTTCTGATTCAAGGTTTGATACTTCTCTTTGTGCTTTACATAGAAGTCGGTCTTTAACATGCCAGTTTTCTGTTGTTTTGCTGTTGGCTAAACTGGTACCAATATAGAAGTAAATTACGTGTAACTGTCAAATGATTTTTGTGAGGAGAAGAACCAGCTGTGGCTTTGCAATTTTCTAAAATAATAATTAAAAAAAATGCAAACCTCAAAATAAAATGATAGTCAAAGAGTGGCAAGCTAAGAACCATATTTCACCAATTCACACCTCTAGAGTTTCAATCAAATCTGAAGCAAACGCTAGACGAGAGAAATGGTGCAAAGATAAAGCAAAGTTGAAAATAATCACAAATCAATTTCAGCCAATGAAAAAGCTTCAACAAAACCTACAGACTAAAACGTCCTAGACTGGAATGCCTGATGTCTAGCTATTTCCATTTTGGCCTGCTGCAATATGAGAGGCGTGCGAAAAAAAAACAAACAAACTGTCACTTCCTCTTTTTTGTCAGGAACCAAGAAGTTTTCTCTTGTATCAAGAGAAACATTTCTCGGATGCATTCAGACAAATCATGCTGAACTGAGATCCTGATATTACAAGGGGAACCATTTTACTTTAAATAATTACTTCAGGTTTGTAAGGTTTTGTGTGTGTGTGTGTGTGTGTGTGTCCGTGTGCGAGAGCATGTTAGGTTTTATGTGTGAACGATGAACGTACTTTGAAAATAAAGCCTGATTCTGATATGTTTTATTTCAACATTATGTTAAACCTTTTACCTGAAAAGTACATAAAACATAATTAAATGTCACACTATATTTGCACAGAAGCTTTTAGTAATAATCTTTATAACAAAGGCAAAAATCACTTTTGTTGTTGCCCTTTTGCACATTTTGCTGTAACCACAAACTTTCATGACTTGGATCAGATTAGAGTTGACATTTCTTGTGATAGACCAGAACAAATTGACCAATCAGAAGGTAAACAATACATGCTTTTCAGAGTTTTTTTTTTTTTTTTTTACATGAATAAAAGTCTGAAGTGTTTGTGAGAAAGCAAGCTTACAAAATCTGAACTGACACTTTTCAGTGGTTGTAGGAGCCAGCCTTTGCTGCACATCCAGCTGCTCGTCATTTGCGGTATTACACGTCTCACCCGATTTCACACATGATTATATTTTTTGCCTAAGTTCCTTGCCGCTACTTCTCGGATGCATACAGACTTTGACTGGGACAATCCAACACACATTTTAGCTGCCCTGTGTTCAGATCCATTAGCTCTGACCAGCTTCACTGCTTCTGCTAAAGCGTCCTCACAGGTTGTTCTTGCCGTCACCATGTCTCACCATGTGGATAGAGTGTTTAGGATAATGTGAAGGGTTTGTTTTTGTATTTTCTTTCTTACCACATATTTAGTCAGTCAGGCTAGTTCTCTGGTTGTTGTTCTTCTTTTGCAGCCTTTCAGTTTAAGTGGAAGTTTGTGTCTTGATAGTGTCTTTTTTATGACATACCCTTTCCATTTTTCAACAATCCACTCAACAGTGTTCAATGAGATGCTCAAACCTTGGGATGTTGTTTTTAACACCTCTACAATTTTAGCGCTAACCTTGCCGTAAGGTTTTACGGTCCTCGTGTTCTCTAATGTTAACTTGTAGCCCGTGGGTAATTTTGTTGTATTTTGCTATTTGTTTGTGCTTGTTTTCGTCAAAGGTCTTGCTCAGGTCCTCTTCCGTAGCTGTTCACCTTTCCCCTGATTAAACTCACTTGGTTTCAGTGTCGCTCTCCGTCGCTCCTCTGGGTTTATGCTCTCTGGGTTTTTATCGCGCCCTGCCGGTTTCATCAGTTTTATCCCATCCCGTTTCTTCCCCTGCTCGTCTCGTGCCTTACCTGTAAGTTTGTGTCTGATTTTTTTTTTTTTTTTTTAATTCAATCCTTCATCACCATGCTTGCAGTGGCTGCTTGAAGTTCAAGTCACTTTATTGTTAAAAGAAACCCAGGTTCTGTTGCTTTCCCGTTGATTGGCTTGATTTTTAATTGCAGCGTTTCTGTTCCACAGCACGCTCACGTGCGTCTGTCCTGAATGAATTGAAGGAGTGCGTACCTCTTGAAGTCTGGCGAGCTCCGAACTGTGCTTTTCTCTTTTAGCAAATATCAAACACCCTTACAATCCTTTAGTCAAAAAGAGAATGAAACCAAAGTGACTGCTTCACATCCAGATTATTCTTCTATAATCTCAAACACTTTTCAGATCATCTCCAAGTATGCCCACCAGAGGTCACTTTTACACAAAAACGTACTTTAAACTTTATAGCACGGTAACTTACTGTTAATCTACAACAACAAAAACCAGTGTTACGAGATAACAGTTTTG
The DNA here is from genome assembly GCF_001443285.1 of Poecilia latipinna. Taxonomy (NCBI): domain Eukaryota; kingdom Metazoa; phylum Chordata; class Actinopteri; order Cyprinodontiformes; family Poeciliidae; genus Poecilia; species Poecilia latipinna. The sequence continues at coordinate 133,967 of NW_015114195.1, read as the reverse complement.
GTTCGGCTCTTGTCCAAAACTCCTGTTGTCTGGTACTACAAACTCATAAGTCATGACATGTTAAGACTCTGAGCCTTTCACAGAACAGCAGGATTAATACTGAGACTAAACTGAACACAGATGAACTCCACATACTAATTAGGTGCCTTCTAGAGTCAATTAGTTGTGCAGGATTTTTATTTAGGGGTACCAGAATACAGAGAGGTGAATACACAGCACACTTTTCAGATGTTTGTTTATAAAAAATCTTTTAGAAAAATGTGAATATCTATTCTGTGCTATGTGTCGCACACAATCCCGATGAGATGCATCAAAGTTTGCTACAAAGTGTGTAAAAGTTCAGGGGGTGGGAATATGTTTGCAAGGCATTGTTTTCATAGAATATTGTAAATAAAACTCCCACACGGTGAATACACAGCGCTGGAGATCACTGCCACGTCAGATGAGTAGTTCTCATATCAGCACTGGCATCTGGCGAGTGACATTTACTACTGTGTATTTGCAAGAGCTCACTTGTTTCACAGAAAAAAAAAGAAAAAAAGAAAAAACAAACCTGAGATTGTATCAGTTTGTGGTTGAACTGCACCAAAGAGAGAAGTTAAAACGTCACCACAGGTATCAAGGGGGGAAATGTACCCTTTCCTCTAGATGCTCAAATCAAACGATCAGCTCCAAGAATTATTTTAATTCTTTGTGTTGTTCACTTTATTTTCAGAGAAACATGAGCACAAAGATAATATCACAGAGGAAACACTAGAAGGAGTTGATATTAATCTGGCATTAGGCGGTAATCCTACTGTCATAAAGATCAAGAAGCTTTTTCTGTCACAGAATGACTTCCTGCTTATTGTTTTGTTTGTTTATTAAAACCTATTTCTTCAAAAGTATTTTATTAAGAAAAGATGGTGAGCATTAAAAGACGTTTTTGTCTGAATGTTAAGATTTTTATCCAATGTAAACAACGTAGACAGAAGGCTGGTTGAGGGGGATAAAATGTACCTGAGCCTCCTCTAAAAGTATTTCTTTTCATAAGAGATTCATTTAAAATATTATGTTTTTTTAAAACTCTGTCTAAACTCTGTTTTCAGTTCTATTTGTTTACTTGAGGTCAAAGTGAAATAATGTTTTAAACTGATAAAGAACAGCTCATACTTAAATGTTGTGATCTAAAAGCCTTATATTTGATTAATGATATTGCTGCCTATTGTTTTGATCCTAGCAGCAGCTATTAAAAGCATAATTAAGAACACTGATTCAGATTTTTTTTTTAATTACTTTTATAAAATACAGAGTCCAGGTGTCATTAGGAGCACAAAAAAACCCCTCTGACTCTCAACTTGTCTTCCATTTTTATCTAACTCCCAGTATTTTAACATGGTTACACAATCTATTTTTTCATGATACTGTTCCTTTACTGGGCCAACTGGACCAGTTATTATCTCCAAATATGATTAATGGTGAGCAAGTGTGGTCCACAGCAGCGTATTGTTACGTGTTTAATATCTTAACCTCTCTGTAAGCATGCTTTCATTCTTTTTTTTTTCTGTTTGCTTTCATTCAAACGTGTCCCTTGCTGATAGTCTAGCTGCTTTGTTTGCAGTAAACACTGCATTTCACACATATAATTGCCATCTGCTTTATCGCCTTCTCTCTATCGCTTCGCCGTCTTTGGGGATTCGGTGAACCTGCTTGTTTTAAAGGAACAGCCTGAAACTATAAAGATGTATCAAAATATCCCAGGATTTAAATTGTACGACAGCTGTTTTCCGTTTTCCGATGCTGAAATATTTGGGCTCTCGGCAGAGGTGGCTCAAGGTTAAACGGGGCCTCGAGAAATTTTTATTTTCGGCCCCCTTTGAAATGTTTTCACACCTCATTATTTTTTGAGTTCGGCCCATCTTGATTAATGGCAACTGGTCGGCCAACAATTAATTAAAATGCGCTTTACTATGGCTCAGGTGGTTTATATCATCAATTAGAAATACAACAATTAAGATGAAGCACACATTTTTATTTTCTGTTTATACTTAATTTTAATGTTACTTTTATGAATGCTCTCCTGACCTTAGAGGGAAAAGATGTGACTTAATTCCCACCTTGTTTGGTAGCTCAATGAGGAAAACAAAATTTGAGGTGTGGTAATGTTTTCTATCTGCTGTTGACACGGTTTCATCAGCACTGCATCGCTACTTCTCCAGCTAAAGCTCAGGGAAATGAAAAACTATGAAAGTGGGTAGTTTCTTCAAACTTATACCAGAATGTGACTCTTAATGAGGTCTGAGCTTTTTAACTCAGAAATACTGAACTAGACCAATGAGTTCAGTATTTAAAGAGAAAACTTGGACTTAGAATTTAAAAAAAAGCATGTTCTGGTGTTTAATGAAGAGTTAATATATGACTTACCAATTTGCCAAAAATTCAGAGATAAAATCTGGAACAAACATAAAGAGTTATTTCTCGCTAATCTATTTTTTCTTTTCTTTTTTTTTTTACTAATAGTTATGGTGAGAATGAGATAAAAAAATTTCCCCAACCCAAACAAGATTCTTATTCTGATTAATTGAATGAACAAACTCCTTCATCAACAATATGTTGGTTCAAATACCAGGGAAGCAATATAAATATATATATATATTTTTGTTTGTTTGTTTTTCTCCCAGTGCTTTAAAAATAAAAAAAACCAGGTTCTACAAATTTCAAGTTCTGCTCTAAAGAATCTCTGTGCAGTGTTGGACAATGCAGATTGGGGTCTAATCAATTCAAGTATTTTAGATTTGAGATATTCCTTAGAAATTTCTGCATTCGACCTTTTACTCCAGCACCGAATCAGAACCAACTCCCTTCCCGCCCCCAGACTGTGGGCCCGGGCGATTAGCATGTTTTTTTCCATCTCATAGTTCAAATTATGAATAATAAAGGGCAAAAATGATTCAGTTTACAGAAGCAAATTTCCCATTCCATCAAAAGAGCTAATACATGACATCAGAGAAAAAAATTACCTATGTGACAAGGAGACAGAAGCTAATGAGCCACTAAGACAGAGAACAAATTCATTTCAGTCGTTTATTAACTCAGCAGTTGCTACCTGGAGGCACTTTACGAAACAAGTCGAATTCATCGCAAATTATTTATTTATTTATTTATAACCATTAGACTCCCTCTAGAGATCAGGAGTTTAGGAAAGTATGGCACAGCTGGGAGCAATCGAGGTGCAGACTGAACACAGAAACCTAAATGAACACACAGAAAACCCAAATCCTCACAATTTCACCATAATCCCAAAGAAAATCTGTTGGTTTGAGCTGAAGAGGAGAGCGCATGAGAGAGGACAGAGTATGATGGATAATCTCTGTTTGTACGGTCCAGTCCTTCAGAGAAACACAACACGTAATAGTGCCAGAACACTGTTATACAAACCGATAAAAGAAAATAGTGCCAACACTTTCTCCACCAACAATTCTGTTTAACATTTTATTTTTCTTAGTACGGAATATTTCCCCTATTGAAGAAATGTTCTCCAACTAAAGATTAGATTTTTAACTTCTAAAAAAAAAACATGCAATAAATGAATTCATTTTGAGTGTTTTTGCACGTTTTTAAGCTCTGTAAATGTAAACTCAACCAACATATTTGCATAGTAAAGAAAATACTAAGTAGTAACAGCAAAGACGAATTCAAAGAAACGAGAATGAGACGCGCTCATCATCTCATTTTTAGGCAGAAAAGGGTGTAATGCTTCACGTCGGCCTCTAGAGGACAGTGTACAACAGGTTAAAAAGGTGATGATACACAAAGAAAAACGAGCTTCCAGTAAACACCTGTATCTACCTTTACTGACTGAATAACTAGCGCGCAGACTCGCGCACGCACGCACACACACAAACACGTATCGTGCAGTGTAGGAAGGATTTACAGGAGCATTTTGTGAGGAGTGGGAGACTTAGTGAGGCAACATGACAAGTATCAAAGAGAGGAAAACATCACACAGACTGTTGTCATAACAACATATTGCAATGAACGCCAAGCACCATCTGCTCCGAGATTTTTTGAGACGCATCAAGAGGACGAGTCGATGGATAATTATTTCCCAGGAATAAGAATTAGACCGAATGGTGGAAGCGCTGCTCTTGAAATCCGGCGACGAAGTTTGTGTGCTGCGGTCTCAGTTTTGAGAAGTTCGGGGGAAGCGTCTGATTGCTTTTGTCGCGTCGCATTGAGGTCAGATACTACAGTAGCCGCATAGAGAAAACGAACAGAAACAGGAAGTCGTTCTTCACTTGCACGGTTTATTTCACATGAACTAATAACGGGAATTGAAAGTAACTGTAAGAGCCGGGGGAGCAGGGCGGAGGGAAAGAAGTTATTTTATTGCTCAATGTTCTTTTGGGCCAAACGTCCTAATTTATGGCTGTTAGCCGTCGAAACTCAAATTAATCACGCGCATTAATCTGCATTCAAACCTGGCGCGGGCTGACCTTGAGCGTTTCACCTGAAGTATGCGCTCTGCATCCATTAAGTCGACGCGATGTAAAACCATCTCACAGCATCAGCGTGAAGTGTCTATTACCACCGTCTTATTTCCTGTTTATATGGCAACTGCCTCAACATCCTGTTTTTAATTACTTCTCTCCGGCAGCAGATGCTTCTCGCAGCAACCTGCTGTGGATTACTCCCCTGAGAACTAATGTGCTGTGACAGACCCCACTTTTCCAATCAATAACTCGCCCTAAATCTGCCATCTCTCTGCCTGCCAAACACACTCCCACTTCTAATGGCACATCATTTTCTTTAAGGGGGTGTAATTGCGTGCTGTGGAAAAGCTGCAGCCTCTCTATCTGTGTGTGTGTGTGTGCGTGTGTGTGTGTGTGTGAGTGTGTGTTTTCTTCTTTTTCTCTGTTCCGACCACGCTCGTACTGTAAAAGGGGAATGTAAAAAGTGCAGAGGCTAGAGCACACAGGAAGTGATGAGGGGCTTTACACAGCATGCAGTCTCGCCACCCCTGCCATCACATCTGACAGGCGCACTCACTTCCCTGTTTTGACTGTAACAGTTGAGACATTTCGACAAAAAGAAGTCACTTTCGCTTCACAAACCTGTTGACGTGAACGTGTCAGGATGTTTGTTTGATTCATGCGGTAAGTTAAGTTTGTTTTTGTTTTTTTGCCCAGGTGGCCTCGGTCTTGCTGATTTTATCCATATTTAGGTTGATGATGGGGCAGATTAATGGGAGATGTAGTTTATAGTACGTCCTCAATGTGTCTCCTCTTGCAGATTTAAATTACACGTGGTTTTATGCGTACATCTATAATTCTCTCGCCTTTTCATCACTTGTTATTTAGTATCAGGCCATATAAATTGTGTAGTTCAATTCAGAAAAGGGCCAAAGAGCGTAGAAAGAGGGAGGGTGGGGGAGGAAAGTAAAAGTTGTCTTGATCAACAAACTTTCCTGAGTCTTTAAAGTGAATCTGTGTGTTTATTTGTTTTCTTTGTATTTTGGTTCATTTTTTCCATTTCTAATTAAAATTTTCTTGTAGTTAGTGGTAGTCTGTCTTACAGTATATGAAAATAATTATAAGGACTGACGGTCATGTTCTGCAAATCTAAAAAAAAAAAAAAAAAAAACCACAGAATTTCCATATTTAGGGGTGGCAACTTTCTATTTCAATCACTGTCGGGACTTTTTTTTTGTTCCTCCACAAGAGAAACACTGACTAAACTCAGAGAAAAAATGTCTCATTAACTTTTTTTCTTTCAAATTTGTTTTGTAGATTTGACCAATTTGATATCTAACGCCAGCATAAGTAAGTTGAAATCCCTTTTCTTCTTCTTTTTCTTTGTTTCAACTGGCATTCTCTGATGTCAAGAAGGCCCTCTTGACATCACTGAAATCTTTTTCTGAACAAATTCTCTGTCAGATTTAAGGACCATTCTACAAAGACTATTATTAACAAACATATTTATGTAAATAATCTAAATACTGTCCCAGTCCAAACTGACCTGAAGCTCTAAAAGCATCACTTTCTCTTTTGAACCTGAAAAGAGTTTAACTGCATGAGAACTTCACTGCTCTCCTTTTCTGAAACATTGAGCTCAGTGTTTATTATTTCCATAGGTGTCAGTTCACATGAACACAAACCACAGGAAAGTTCTGACCCATCTAAAATAAGATCTGGTTAATAAGGAAATTGCAAGTGCTTTTTATACATGCATATTATACTATACGCTATTTGCTTGTTTATTAAAAAAATGAACTTGCACGCCTCTGAATATTTTGTCTATATGGACATTTTTTCCCCTTCACTAATAGTGTTACAAGGCCTTTAGGGTTGAAAACAAAACTGCTCTAATTTGTATACTTCACCTGTTCTTGGCGATACAAGTCAATATCAACAATGTTAGAATTAATAGGATTCTGTGTGTGTGAGGGAGGAAAAAAAACAATGACAATTAATATCAAGAGAGTCATAAGAGAGAGAGAGACACATGTGAAGTACAAAAACCTTAAACAAATAGCTCCATTATTGTTCTGGTTTCTTGCACAGGCAGGTGCAAAGAAGGCCTCTGTGTGTCTCATAACAAGAAGTTCCTAAGCATGGCTGAAGTAGTGCTAGGCTGTAGATTCATCTGAAACATTTGCTGCCCGTGATACCCTTTTATCTCGGTCATACAGAATTATTTCTTTGGTTAGCAGAAACAGAATCAGTTCAAAGCAAGATGGACGCCTTTACGCTGTAGAGACGATTCCTTAAAATGTTTTGCATTTGCCCACAAAAGCTGCATGTAGAGGGAGTGTACAGACTTGGTGTTTGCGCCCTGTGTTTTCTGTTGCTACAAAGACCCGATCAGGAATTTCTACTGAAAAAAATACAGCCTGCTCTGAAAGGAATGGCCCAGATTATTTGAAGCAAAGTTCTGTGTAGCTATGGCCAATAACAGTTCCTTACCAGTGCTAAGAATACATAATTTTGCCTCAACAAAATCCTGGAGAGGATGTCAAACAGCTAGTCAACAGGGTCCTTAGCTTAGTTGATAATAGGCATTATAAAACAACTCAAGCCGAACAGAAATACATCTGTAGGATTTAACTCTATATTGGACATTTTCTGTTCTCTCAGCAGAACAACATCGTTTTGTTTTTTTTTCCCACTGATGTTATATTGGAGGGTGCTGTCGACTGTATTAATCTGTCCCGGCCAGCTGATAATGAGTCCACTGGGGTAATTTCTAAACAGCTCTTGGTGGACTTGCAACAGACTGACCAGGCGGATTGATACAGTCGCCAGTGAAGTAAAACTGATGTTGTTTGGCTGAGGAAGCAGCAACATGCTTCACTACAACCTCTTGCAAGCATGAACCCTCAATAGGCGCCAACTAGTGTTTTATTTCAGAGATATCAACTGTTTCAGATTGATTTATTTTATATTGCAAAACATTTTTAAAATTGCTACACTCTCCAGTTTAATATCATCAGACCTTTTTTACTGTTACCGATTACTTCACTAAACCCATAAAGGGTCATTGTTGTTAAAACACATGGCTGATATAATTGTTTCAGAATGTGTTCTTTTAGCTGGCTTTCGTTAAATGTTTAGTTTTTGTATTATTTTTCTAAAATACATAAAAGATATGTTCACATACTTATTTAAAGTTGATGTACTTGTTACAAGATTCACAACTATTTCCTTTTAGCTCCAAATCTGGTTTTCAACCCAGATGTTAAAATGCTGCTGTGATTCTGGTGAAACTCTGTGACTGAATCTTTAAATCAAAAGGTATCTTGATAAAAATTAACATCTCTATCTTTCTTCATATATATTTTTTTTCAGCATGAATGTGGATCTAAACTCCTCAAACATGTCTGTGGATCCTCTGGCAATGAAGACGGAGCAGGGCCCAGTCGAGTATCGCATAGTCGGCCTGGTCTTCTACAGCTTCGTCTTCGTCATAGGAGTGATAGTGAACTTCACTGCCTTGTGGGTTTTTGCCTTGACCACCAAGAAGAGAAACTCTGTCACCACCTATATGATCAACGTGGCGCTCGTGGACCTCACCTACATTTTGCTCCTGCCCTTCAGGATGGTTTACTTCCACCAGGACTATTGGCCCTTTGGAGACGTTTTCTGCCGGATCACGGCAGCGCTAACCATCTTCTACCCCTGCATGGCCCTGTGGCTGTTCGCTCTGATCAGCACTGACCGCTACATGGCCATTGTTCAGCCGAAACACGGCAAGGAGCTGAGGAACGTCCCGAAGGCCGTGGTGGGCTCCTTGGGGGTGTGGATCATGACTCTGGGCAGCAGCGTACCCCTACTCTTCTCTCAGGACGACCCCGATCGCGACTCCAACTACACTACCTGCATCAAGATGCAAGACATCATCTACATGCGCCGCGAGAATGCGGTCAACTTCGTTAGACTCATCTTCTTCTTCCTGGTCCCCATCTGCATTATGATTGGCTGCTATGTCGTCATTGTGGACAACCTAATCCACGGACGCACCTCCAAGCTGAAGCCAAAGGTGAAGGAGAAGTCCATCCGGATCATCATCACGCTCATCGTGCAGGTGCTGGTTTGCTTCGTGCCGTTCCACATCTGTCTGGTGCTGCGCTTGTTGGGAAACGGCGAAGACGGCGGCTTCAACACGTGGGCCGTCTTCACCACGTTCCTGATGAACATGAGCACGGTCTTGGACATCATCTTGTATTACATCGTCTCCAAGCAGTTCCAGGACAGGGTGATCAGCGTGATCCTGTACAGGAACTACCTGCGCAGCGTCAGGAGAAAGAGCCGGCACACGCACACAGGCAGCGTCAAGTCGCTGAGCAACCTCACCAGCGCGATGATATGAAAGTCCGTGGCACAGATACTGTACCAACGACATGCACACTAGATGCATCGCCGTGTACTGTTTGTGTATAATTACCTGAAGGATCAAGAAACTGCAATTAATTTTCCCCGAGTGCAATTTACACTCACAGTATGGAAGTGCTGCTGTTGTGGCGAAAACATCTGTGTTTCAGAGCTGATTGACTCACCCATGAGACTTGAGTTGTTTCCATGCCTTGTTTTTTTTTTTTTTTTCCCCTCTGCTAAAGAAAGCATATGCGGCACAGGTGTGACGTGTTCAGGTGAAAATGTAACTGTTTAAAACAAAGCATGCAGTAGTTGTGCACAAGCATCAGAAACCTCAAGAAAGCAGCATGAAGAGGGTCTGACATCCTCCACAGGAAGCAGCGGTGGGGTTGACGCTCGGTTGCTGCACCACATTTAACTTAACAGGTCCTTCCTCTTCAGCCTCTCAGCTCTGCGAAGGCAGAGTGAGCAAATCTAAGCCATGAGTGATGCGTGATGTCACCTGTCTGCTTTGCAAATACACCGCATGTGTTTGACTTCTGCCATTTCGTGTTTGTTGAGTTTAAGATCGACCACTTGAGACAGGAGGCAATTTCAACACGCAGCTCTGACAGTAAAGGTTGCCGCGAAGGTTGCTTTAAATGAACCGGCCAGGTGATGGCAGCATGGCACAGCTTAGACGCTACCCACCTGCCAGAGCAACACACTCACACAGCGCTTTTAAAAACTTTTGCAGAGTTGACGGCAAAATAATTTTGTCTCGGTTGCGTCGCCGCAAAATTATTTACCTCTCATTCATTTAGATTCATAAAAAAACATTAGTACATCAGTTTTCCAGTTAACAACGGCCATAACGGCTTCCTCCACCAGGAATCTGACTAAAGCGTGTTTATGGTGCAATGTGAAAAGTATTGATTAGGTGTTAAATGATTTAGTTGCTTGGAGTGCATTTACAGTAACATGCTCGAGAGATGTCAGAGAGGCTATTTACAAGATTTACTGCAACCTTAACCTTTAAACAGAAAACCTTTTTCAGCACATGGATGTTTCAGTTTCAGATTTCTGCCGCAGGTGAGAGAGGCATTTTATTCAAAATGTCTCTCTCATGTAAAAATACTGAAGTCAGAGCAGAACAGGGGGCAGACGAGCCTTGCAGGCAACACCAAAAATCAACATTTTAAGTGTTAGGAACATGCAAGGAATCCATCTGTGTTGATCATCCAAAATATATGGTACAAAAAAAATAGAACCCTCAGAAAAGAATAACTCTCAGTATACTCTCTATAGTAAAACTTGGTGAAGATATATTTCTGAACTCAGTAAACCTACATTCAGTTCCCACTCTTCTTAATGAGGTGCCTAACAAGGCATCACCTGAACAAAAAAGCATTATGAAAACCTGCTGGTCCAAATATTGATTTCTGAAATCTTCTTGAGCTAAAACTCAAGTATTGTCTTGTTTTCAAAATAAAATAAAATAAAAAAGTTCTGAAAGCAGCATATTTCTTAATTTGGACTATTTGTCATATTCTGCAAATAAATACTCAAACTGAAGTTCGACATTACATTTGGAAATTTTAGGGAAATGTCAGTAATTTGGAAACTAAAACATCGTTTTTTTGAGAAGTGTGCATGATGAAATTTCAGAAAGTACCCCCGAACCTCATAAGCTGTAAGAAAACAGAAAGCGCCGCACATCTGAAAGCACAGCAAAACATGACTAGAATAAAGATTTTTTAAACAAAGCAGTAGAAGTTTAGAAAACAGCAAAACGTAACTTTGAAAAAATAAATAAATAAAAGTAAACACTGGAAATTTTCAGGAAACAATAGCATTTCCCAAACACTCTCGGTTAAATAGTTGACAATAAACTGAACAACACAGGATAACTTCAAACACCTTAAAGACTGGCTGCAGGTCATTTTGTTCTTGTGCCACTTCAGGACCCCCTCACCTTACACCCAGGTGTTACCGCTGACTCAACATGTGCTTTCCATTACACATTTCTTCATTTTGCTTAAGGGACAGTTCAGGGTTGTTGTTTTTTGTTTTTTTTTATTAAAGTTTGTGAAAATATTCTTGTAAATCTTCCCTCACCTACAGTAAACATGAAACATGTGGCAGTAAGTTTGTAGAACAGTGAGATCAGAGGAGAAGCTAACAGCCGGTCAGAAAGACAGCATTACAAAAGTGGTTGTTAAATGTCTTTATGGGAGTAATAAGGTGTTGAGTCCCATGAATATACACTTTTTTTTTTTTTAGCTTAGGATGTTTTAAATAAATAAGACATGAGACATGAGAATTGCTTTTGTTTTCAATAACGTTAAATAGACCTTTAAAATGAGCCTTTAAGGAATTTGTTACAGAAATCTGGTTAAATTTCACAAAAGAACTGTGAAGGCACAACAGTGGAAAAAAATAAAAATAAAAAATACTCAAGCACCAGCAGAGCTCAGAAGTGGCTGATCGGTGTGAAACAGTAAATAAAAACCAAACTACTGCTCAATCTGGTAAAAGATTCTGGTTCAGTGGATGTTTTTCTGAGCGTTATCGCCATTGTCTTTACAGTAGCTACGCCCCGTCTGAACTCTCTGGGTCTCTGGGAGACATTTGGCCCAACTTTTACAGTAGTCACAGGCGGAGACGAGGGCCGCTCCGTCCGATATAAGGGGGATAGATTTACATTGTGTTAAATAAGAGAAGGCAGACAAGCGGGATTTCCATTTCGCATGCAATATTGGCACCTGCACTCCATCATATGGTGATAGTTTTATTGGCTAGTGGACTACTGGTGGATTTATAGCTCGGGAGTCAAAGGTCGAAGGAAACATCAGAGGGTCGTCTATCTGTCCCACCTGTTAGACATAAAAGAGAGGAAAAAAAAACATCCACGCTGCTCAAAGCAACTGGCATTTAAAACAATTAAGTTTCCTGTCAAGTCCCTGTGATGAATTATCCGGAAGCTTTACCCGCTGTAATTCTAAATCTTCCCAACAAGTGCCTTTGTTGTAGAGAAATTAATGAAAACAAGATTGTCTTTCATAGGAGCTGATCTCACAGCGCGACAGCCAGCTGCTCTTCTTTGGGAATAAAAAAAACAAAAAAAACAGTCAGCATTAAACACAGCTCACGCAAAATACTCCTTTTCTTTTCTTCTTTTTTTTTCCCTACCACTCGTGTGGAAAACAAATCAGGCGGCAGGCGCAGTGGCCATCTGTTTTGTTATTTGATATGTGTGAATACATGTTGTAATGACTTTGTTTGTGAATCGCTCTGCGCGGCGGAACACACGAGAGCTCTCGAAGTGCTGGAGTGTTCAAAGCTAATCATATAATTGGACACAATAGTCGATGACAAATGGAGACGCTCGGAGCCAGCCAGCTGGGGAAGTGAATATGTAATCATTGTAAAATCATATCATTTTTGCATATTTGAAGACAGCTTAATAGAGTTTGCGTGTCAGCGCGCCATCAAATGATGATCAGAGGCAGTTCTGCCGCATTTGTTTCCCGAATCCGACTTTGTTAGGCTATTTATCTTGATCTTGATTAAAAGTGTTTTCACAAGAGTTTGCGTCTCCCGTGTTTATTTGTGCTCCGCTGGTAAGCCCAACTGTGGAAACAGACTTGGGACAAATGACCCCCTTTAGAGTTTCTGAAGACAGCCTCAAGAAGAGGTAAACAGCTCCCAGTGATTACTGCTCGCCCGCGGTGTTTCTTTTCTCCTGTTTACACAAGCAGCGCCTCGTGAAAGTATTCGAACTCATCGAGCTTTTCCCGCTTTTCGACAGAACGCAACATCAAAATTCACTGCATTTGAACAACATTTTATTCTACAGACCAACACAAGTCAGGAAGGAAATGAGACTTGACTTTCAACTATGTTTTGGCAGCAGTTCCAGCTGCATTTGCTTCCAATAGCTTTAGACATCTAGAGACTGATTTAAAAGCTTGAGCTCAGTCTGATTCAGAACAACAATTTTCAAGTCCAGCCATACATTCCTTGTTGGATTGAGGTTTAGACTGTGACTGGAAGGTGAACTTCTTCAACACTCTCAACTTTTAGATTTGCCACCTCTATGCAGCTTTTCTTCTTGGCTTTCCTGGTATTTATCTCCATCCATCTTCCTATCATGCTCTGACCACCTTCACAGTCTATTTGAAAGAAAAGCATTCCCCACAACAAAATGCTGCCACCACCGTGTTTCCCAATGGGGTGGGTGATTTGCATATTGAGCTGGGCACTTCAGTGTCAGGTGAGAAATCGCACCATGGTCGTGTCTGGCCAGAGCAACTTACATGAATTGTCAAATATCTGAAATTGGGGATGGTTTTTTTTTTCTGTATTTCTTTTAGAAATGTTTTTTTTCCTTGCTCCTGTTTCATACCAGATTTGTGGAGCTCGCAGCAGCTTCTCTTACATGAGCTGTGAATCTCTGTAGCTCTTCCAGAGTCACAATAGCCCTCCTGGCTGCTTTTCAGATAAGTTGCAATCTTGCCAATTTAGGAAAATTACCAGTTCTCAGAAGGTTTGCAGTTAAAAGACTGCTCAGAGATGGGGATGCTATTTTATAACCTAACTGTGGTTTGAACCTCTCCACAACTTTCTCCCTGTTCTGTCTGTGGCTCCTTGGTTTTCATGTTGCTGTTTGTCCTCTAATGTTCTCCAACAAACCTCTGAGGCCTTCGCAGAACAGCTGGATTTATGCTGGGACTAAATTACACACTTGTGGACTCTGTTACTTAAAGGATTTCTGAAGTCAGCTTGTTGAACTGGATTTTTATTTAAAGGTATCGCCTGTTACGTTCACTAAAGTTCCCTAGGATGGCTCTGTTTGCTAAATAAGTACCGCCTGAATGTCTTTTATTCAACGGCATTGGAGTAAAGGGGGCTGAACACAAATGCACTTTTAAATTTCTATTTGTAAAACATTTAGCAAAACTACTCCACCTCTTTTTTCTTACTTCAAAAAAAGACATCCTGCTTTAAGTTTCATAACATCCTACTAAAATACTCCGACATATATATTTGAAATGATGCAAAAATGTGAAAATGTTCCAGGTGTATTGACACTTTTGCAGTATTTTTTTTTTTTACCGATTACTTGCACCAGCATCGCCCTGATCATCGTCAGTCAAACGGGATGCGAAACGTCTGTAACGGCGTCGTCAAACCCTTTACATCTTTTTTTACGCCCAAACCGAAGCTCACTGCCGTCCCGTTTGAAGCCCTGCCCCCCCCCCCCCCCCACCGTGTTCCCATACTATCACACTTCATGCTGTTCCCATTAGGGACCACAAGGACATGAAAGGGAGCCTATAATGTTATATAGATACAGTACACGTCCAGCCTCGGCTGGGTCCTCTCATCTACTGTATACGCAGCGTTGGCAGCACTGCAGCTGCCTGCATTTACATCATTTAGTGTTTCTCTCCAGGGCACTTTAATACGCCCAACCTCTCCCCTGGTAAACTTTACAATAGGATGTTGAAGGATACTCCTGGACTGCCATAGGAAATGAGAGGCACATGTGTGTGAATGTAGCTTTGCAGCAGTGTGACTCCCCCCCCCTTTCCAACACACACACACACACACACACTGTCTCTTGTGATGCCGAGCTTAAGGGCTCTGCAATGAGACTAATGGATTCCTTTTGTGGACAAAACTAGGTTAAGCACATGAGCTATTGTTTTTATCTGTGCTATCTGTTCACGGCGGTATCTTACAGGGGTGTTAAGTATTCCTCCACTGCGCATATTCTTCAGAGGCAGTCTCCTTCCACTCTGCGTTGTGTCTCCATTAAAAGGTGATAATCTACATCAAGGGTTTTAAATGCAGCCAAACTGACTCCGGTTGACCCCGCATTCAGCGGAGGAGAGGGAAAATAGAGGAAATGTATGGCCTCGATTACGACTGCGCCTCTCTTTCAGCAGATCCTTGTGCTGCTGATTCACACGCAGCCAGCCACCATTAGTACATATAAATAATGTAAGGCCCTCCTTTCTCTCTCTTTTTCTCTGTGTGTGTGTGTGTGTGTGTGTGTGTGTGTGTTCCCCCACCTCACTCAACTCTCTGCTCAACTAAGTGCCTGCATGGAAGCCTTGGCCTCCTCCTTGTCATGTTCTCCATAGATCAGATTTATTTTAAGTCTTTATAGCGGCACGTTCTCCGCAGCGTTGCGTTCGACGCACGTGGGGATGTTTTTAATTGTATCATGTGAAGTGGAGTAGGAGCTCCAGCGGGGAACCGTGTCAAGTTGTGTTAATATTTAATCCGCTCTCACTTTAGTTCCTCCATGATCCGCCGTTACGGCGATGGGAGCCCAGATGAGGACGCGACGTCGCAGGAAGGGCGAAGATGTGATTAAAGCCAACGCGGCTAATAGAGGTGGTCTCTTTCAGGGCGCCGTGTTGCGGAAAGCCGGTGTCTCTCTTTAGTGGTGAGGCCACACGCCGGGGTGGGGGGGTAGGGAGGGGGAATACGATGGCCGCTGACTAACTGATGCGCTTACTTCAGCTGATGTTCATGTAAAAACAGAGACAGAGATGAACCGTTGCACGTGTGTCTGGGATAAATATAAGCATATGGTTCTCAAGCCGGTGTTGAGTGTGTCTGCTGGTGTTTTGGAGGAAGTGAGGAAGGGGAGGGGAGAAGGAGGAATGGATGGAGGGACGAGGGAGGCCTTCTCGCGTCCTCTGTGTGCACGTCACGTCTGCACTGCCGGAGCTCA
This sequence comes from Poecilia latipinna, assembly GCF_001443285.1. Classification (NCBI taxonomy): domain Eukaryota; kingdom Metazoa; phylum Chordata; class Actinopteri; order Cyprinodontiformes; family Poeciliidae; genus Poecilia; species Poecilia latipinna. The sequence continues at coordinate 118,385 of NW_015114195.1, read as the reverse complement.
ATTACAGGACCGATACTCAGAGAGGAAACTTCATCATGTCGTACAGATGTCTTCACCAGAGGATAAGGGAAAAAAAGAAAAAAAAAGTGGGAGGCGATGCATGTTGCCATTTAAAGCGACACGGTTGGTGTTTGTTGGAAACAAACAAAATGAGAAACAGTAGGACTGTTGGATGCGCGACAAATACGCGAATGTAAGTCCGGAGCGGAAACCCACTTAGAAGGCTGGAAACGAGTCGTCCTGATGGGCAGAGCGAACACCTTAACCAAAGCAGAAACGCTTTGCAATGAAAACGAGAAAGAAAAACTGCACAACCTTCATGCAGAAAAATACTGAAAACATCAACTCAAATCTCACTAGCGACAGAATCTAATTTAAAATTGTGAATGTAAAAAAAAAAAAAAATCACGCTTGGTGTGAATGGGAATCATTTCAAAATGGCTCGCAACAAAAAGCAAAGAGGTAACAACAGAGCTTACAGAAAAAAAAATGGATCATGACATAAACAGTTTGTACCGTTTTAAACATCACATGAACAAACATCTTAAAATGCAGCTGATCAGTGGTTGGGGCTTGTGGCTTTTGCACCCCGGGGGTCAGCGTGTCCCGCGAAGAAGAGCCATTAACCGTTCTGCTGGCTGAATTAATCTGAAACAATAACTTGTAAACAATAATACTCTTTCAGTGAGCCATTCAGTTCCATCATAGTAAACCTCTTTTATAACCCAGACAGCTCTATAAAGTGCTTTAGGCATCATTGGGCACAGACCATCATTAGTCAGTCGCTGTGTGTAGATCTGAATAAACCAGGCGGACGGTGATCTTGCGCAGACACCGGCCCATATCTATTTTACGCTGTTTCATTTCAGTCGTGACACAGGCGGCGCGCACACTCCACCAACAATGGCCGTGTTTTGCTTTAATTTGATTAGGTTTTGTCTCAGCGAATGCCAAGTCCTGTTTTGCCTCAAGAACATATCTCTTAATCACGTTCCATCCAGGCTGTGTCTTTCATCTAAATCTCACAGTCGTGGCTCACGCCCAACTTTATTTCGCTGAAAGGTAGAGGGAAAAAACACACACACACACACACACACACACACACACAACAGCGCATCCAACAAGAGGGAATACAATGACAAAAGCCTACCTCTCATCTCTGTCACATGAAATGATGTTTTGTGTTTAGCCGTGTGCACTGCAAAAACGTGTGTGTGTGTGTGTGTGTGTGCGTGTGCGTGCGTCTGTGTGTGTGTCTGCAGGGCTCGGATCCATGTTGTTTGGTTTGCTTCTCCATTAAGAGAGCTGTAAAGGAGAGGGAACAGATGGCTGCTGGCCCGCTCTGTCCTGCATCCTCTCACAACTGCCACACTTCCTGTGCGTCCATTAATCTTCCCTCACCAGTCCTGCAGCACAACTTTATTAAAACAACTCAGGAGAGAGGGAACAACAAGCCCGCGCAGCTGTCAAGAGCCAAAGACAGAACCATTCGTCCACAGAAGAACGGCCTCGGATTCCTGAGACGCATCTGTAAAACAGCTCGAGTGGAATCCGCCCGGCTTTCGGAGCACGGCTCAGGAAGAGCGGGCTCGCCGTCGCGGCGCTAAATGTTCATTTGGAAGCCGGTTGCAGGCGCCAGACGCCGTACGTTTGGCTGAGCGTAAATACAAGGAGGATCAAGATCAATTGCTGGGAAGTTAGTGTGAGTGATCAACACAAAGTAGTCCCTAATTTTGAATATAAAGGGGGGAAAAAAAGGATAAATGGTTTTTAATTATATATTTCAAGTGTAAAGTGAATTAGGCCTGTCTGTCTGGGACACCATTAGAACTAAATTACATTTTCCTGGGATTCAGCATCTGAAGCTTTTTGGAGACCTATGATATTTTTCTCTCCAAACTGTCACCTTGTGGTTTCAGCTGCGTTAAACTTCTGTGTACATATTACAAATAGCAAGCGCTATGATTAGATAAATTTTACAATATTTACAGAAAACGCTGGAGTTTCTAAGAATGTCTCAGGACTGAAATTCAATGCTGCGACTCTCAGCAGAAATAAAGACACACAGTTGTTTAAGTTTTTTCTTTTGCTGACTTCTTACTGAATTGAAATCTCATTGACATTACCAGCATGTCACCCTGGAAACGCCGTCTTCAAAGTGACAAATAATAGTGGGAACATCATGCAAAAAAAAAAAAAAAAAGAAAAGTTAATGTTTTTCTTCAACAGGGGTATCTGGTAAGAGTTGATGGCAAGTTGGACAGAGATCAGTGCTGGAAAGATTCTTATTCGAGGCAGAAAAAGACTTGAAACAGGGGTCAAAGGTCACATTCCAACAGGAAAATGACCCTAAATATACACCCAGAGGTACAGTAAGAATGGGTTGGATTAAAAATTGTTTTGTGTCAGTGCAAAGACCTGAATCCAATTGAGAATCCATGTAAGGAAGTGGCTAAATACTAATGGATGACAAACTTGTCAGATTTTTATTTAAATAATAATAAAAAGAAAATGAAAGCCCTGTAAAATTTTCCTTATGATACAGCCCTACTTTGGTCTATCCTATGAAAATATGAATCATAGAAATGGACTGAACCCTAAAGAAGCAACAATTACTTTTTTTAGTTAACTTGCTTTAAAGGCGAATTTGAACAAACTTTCCTTAAACAAAAACAACAGATTCTGTAATCACACAAGGCCTTATTTCCCCTTCCTGCTCGATTGTTCTCGCAGGAGGAAATAAACTAGACTATTTACTCTTCCTGCTGAAATTTACATGTAGTGTTCTGTCATGAGAAATACTCTCAGAACAAAGCTCTATTTGGTCCTGCACTCTGTGCCCATAACAGTCAGTGGGCAAATTGAAAAATCAATTTCAATTTAAATTATTGGAATAAAGAACTCTACTAAGCCCGAGATGGAGAAAAAAAAAAGAAAAACTCCTTCTTCTAGATCCCCTTTAATTGGAAAGTCATTTCTTCAGGGTATTCTAATGGTTCTAAGAGAAGATTGCAAAATAAAGTTGATGAGCTGGTGGGGAGTGGGGGGGGGAGGTTAATAGCATGTGGGTGTGTGTATGTGTGTGTTTGTGTGTGTTGCACTGACCCTGTGTGTTTTATTTGCTCTTCTACGCAGCTCTCCATCTCCTTCCCTCCCCTTCCCTCATGACAGAAGCACCAAATGAAGACTAATCCAGCGGGCTCACACACACTCAGACATACACTCCCTCACGCCTGTGGTCACTCTTTTTTTTTTTCATCCCACTGCTATCTGAAGGGAGTGTCGGGGGGCTCCTGGGTCAAACTAAATTAACTATCCAGCTCGCTCACAATTGTAAAAATGTAATTGACTTAATATATCCAGCCCTGGTGATTTGGATGCGTGCGCTGCAAGCATAAAACCGCTCAGACGACACTTGAAATTCAAAAAAAAAGAAGAAGAAAAAAAAAAAGTCTGACGTTGTTTTGATAGAACGGGTCAAGAAAATGTTTTGATTTGCTTCAAAACTCCCAGTGGATTGAAAAGAAAAGACGACAGGATGACTGCAAGGTGAGCGATGGAGAATAGAGTTTGAACTGAGCAGCCACTTTTATCCATAAACTCACTCATCATTCAGTCTAGAAGAAAAAAAAGCTAAATATTACTGTTAGTTTTTCAAATTATTCGGTGCGATTCAAAGCGGAAGTTTTTGGGAACCGCAGCTGGAACAAAACCAACTTTTCTGCAAATGTAAGTAAAACAATATACCCACTTTTCCAACAGCAAAATGATAATTCTTCACCCTGAGCTGTCCCCATGAGATACGACTGGGACTGGTTTCACAAAAGCTGACACTTTGGATACAAACATTTCACAAAATAATAAGTCTGACCAATTACCCTAAAATGAAAGATCTCACATTTTGTTGGCTTACCTGCAAGCGTGTTATCTATCGTTTTAATAAGTTTGAAGAGAAGGTTAGTCCTGATTTCTTCTTTCTTTTCCAGTCTGAATTGTCGACATCTCAGGTCTATCGCACCTATTTCTGCAGATCCATTTATCACCTGTATGACTCAAACAGTTAAATCATTATCACTGCTTTACCAGCACAGAGATGCTATAAACAGCCATCTCACCTTTTTTTTTTTTACCTGGATAACAACAGTCAAAACAAATTGCATTTTATAGCTAATTCTCTTTCATGAAAAGTGACAGTGGCACACCGCGGGATCTTGACTAAATCAAGGTTAGTTTCATTTTCCTCTAATGCCAAAACCGTCTCAGCCTGTTTTTTTTTCCCGCACATCAACTTGTTGACATTAAAGAAAAACTGCACTGAAACATTTCCATTAAAAACAACAACAACACAAAAAAAAACCTGTTGACATGATGATCAGACACAAAAGAGGTCGATGTCATTTTGAAAAGACCTTATGGGAGAAACAGAGACGTTAAAGGGCGTTGGCCCCAAATGACACAAAAGGACGAGAGGATATGAACATTTTTTTTGGACCAAAAGGACTGAAAGGAGGGGGAAAAAAAATCACAATTTAAAAAAAAGAGAGAAAAAAACAACTGAAATACATTCACTCTCTGGAGAGAGAGAGAGGAGAGAAAGAGGGGGAAGAAAAGAGAGAGACGAGCAAGCGCCCAGCTCCATTTCCGCCTAAGAAGCGCAGAGTTAAAAGGTGGCCCCTGTACAAATGAAACTCAATTTCACGCCACATTATCCCTCCCTGTTCTCTTTCCTGGCTTTCATTTTCATTAAGACCAGAGACAATCATAAATTAATAATTACTGCCGAATGTCTAAGCGCAGGGCACAGTCCTGGCACCTCCTCTCGCCTCTGTGGTCTTCCATGTTCATGCTTGCAAAATGTTAATTTAGGTAATGTGGCCCAGCCCTTGTCAGATAAAAGTGTTTTGTAGTATTGCTAATAGATAATGGTCTATCTGATTAGGCGACATTAGTCCTATCTTTCAGACAATCACGCTGAACCTTCCTAATGTCTCTCCAAAGACTTGGGACAAAACCCAGCAATCAAGAGCCACCAAATGCTGCTTACAGTAAAAAAAATAAAAAAAATAATAAAAAAATCCTCCGCTGCATATGACGATGGGTAAGGAATTAGCTCAGCCAGGCTGTTGACATTATTCTGCTATATCCAGTTAAACCCAAGATTATTCATGCCTCTGGCAGATTTGGGTCTAAATGTGTTTTCGTTCAGCCAAGAAGACAAGCATCTCTCAACGATAATAAAACATTGTTAAAGGAGTATGGATTTTAAAAAAAAGTTTTTATTTACATTTTAATTTAAAAATTACACCTCAATCCATTCTCATCTCATCAATTATTAGAAAATACCGTTTAACATCACAGCAAACAAGCCCTTCTAATACCTGGTGATGAATATATTAATATTCAGAGTCTTGGAGGTCAAAAGCCATCTTTACCGAAACCTTAAGCTTTTCTAAAGACAGCGTTTTATCAGAAACTTTGTGCTCACAAACAGCTTTGGCCCCCTTGTGGCCTCGCTATTTACTCCCTGTGGTCCCTGCAGCTTGAAGTGTGGTATAGCCTTTCCCTTCAGACTCGCTCCTTCACTTAAATCTCAGTTTCTATTTGTTTCATAATCCTCGGATAAAAGGTGTTTTAAGAGAGAGCATTTCTGATGAGTCAGAAGAACTGCCTCCTGCCTCCTGGAGTTTTTCCCGCTCCCCCAATAAATCTCCTCCATCTTTCCCACAGAGACAGTAGCGGTTTATGATATGGGCAGCTGCACAGGATGGCCTAAGGAACAAATAAAGAGAAGGGTGTGGCATGACCCCCAGATATAAAAAAAAAATATATATATATATATATATATGTTTGGTAATCATGGGGTGAACAAATTTCCACTCCCCTTTATACATGCGCTGCCAAAAGGGCTCATTTGTTGAGTGCTTGCTGCCTCAGATACATTGACAACACTTGCACTTGCATTTTGTTTTGTCTTGCACAAAATCAGTTGGAGTAGCTTGTTCAGGGCGCCACTGATGCAGGGAACGCCTCTGCACATTAATTATTTCTCTAAATCATTTGCCTGCATTACTAAATGGCCACACGCCCACGCCACGTGTCCCAGTTTAAAAAGTTTTTTTTTTTTCTCAAGAAACCAATCAATTTTCTATCAACAGAGATGCTACAAACATCATTATCCGCCATGTCAGTACCCTCATATATTGTTACAACAGGAGGGGGGAAAAAAAACAAAAAAACTTCTGTTTCAAACTTGAAAGATTTTTTTTTTTTTTTTTTACGTTTTCTGGCTCTAAAATATGACGACACGTGTCGTTTACACTTAAATAAACCCTACATCTTGTCAGACAGAGTAAGAAAACAACAAATTGTGCAGCGTGTGACATTAAGCAAAACAGGAGAAGGCGGAATAATCACATCTAGACATACAGTCTTTATGAGTGCATCTCCACGCGAATCCAAGTGAATCAAAGACAACCGTCCGAAGTATTTTCTTTTTTGGTTGTTTTTTTTTAAGTTCTGAATATGTAATCAGCAATGCGCCTTTCCGCAGAACGGCAAAAGTGCAAAGCAACACCACATCTATAATGCACATTTGGTATTTAAAGTCTTCGTGCCTCATGGTCATATTTGTACTGAATTGAATTTATTACAAAATGTGCAGTGATATGAAACATGTAGCTGCGGGGCCTCCTTTTTCACGTGCCAGTGCAGGAGAGGAAAGAGAGGAGAGGGGAGGGGAAAAAAAAGGGCTTCAGATGGAGAAATAAACAGAATATGTGAGTAATAGCCCACTTCACACGGGCTCGTTGGAGGTGAGCGGACTAAATCTGTCGCTGCACCGAAAAAGAAACGGAGCCATTAAATGAATGAGGTGGACGTCGTCCCTTTGTTTCTTTCACTCCAGAGTGAGCTAAAGTTTCGGGGGCCGAGCTGCGAGCGCCCAACGCGGGCCCGCGCTCGACGAGAAGCGCCGCTTCCTCGTGATTGATTGCCCACTGTGTGTCGTATTGTTCTTTCAAGGTTGATTGAAACTTTAACCTCATTTTTAATGAACAAAAAAATAGAAAGAAAAAGCTTGAAATATTTCAGGCCTTGAATTTTTACAATGCAGCACTGAATTATGCAGCAATCAGTCAATTATTCATCTCTGTGGCCGTGTTATGGCCATGCTTTAAAAAGCATGCAAAATGGGAATGGGCCAGACATGCTGTGTCAACACATTTCACTCAGAAGTGCTTACAGCAGAAAATTCTCTCTCAATGTCGATTTCATATTTCTTTTTTTTTTTTCTTCGTGTGTTTCTGGAGCGGTACCTGTTCTGGAATTATCCCTGTGGAAAGCCGTTGTGTCCCCGGAGTAAAACTGAGGAACTTTGTGAATAACTAATCAATTAAAAAATAAAATAAAATCTGTTGGAAGTGCCTGAAACACCACAAGAACTAAAACAGCTTAAAGCAGATATCCTGATGCGTGGCTCTTGAGCGTGGTCAAAGAAGTTACACGGTGGTAGATTTTTTAAAAAAAATGGGGCCACACGAGGCAAAGTACATGTGATTTTTTTTAATATACAGATTTTTTTTTTTGATAAAGATTTTAATTATACCTGCAACTGCATATTTAATCCACAGTTAGCTAAGTGAGTGATCACTGAAATTGTTCCAGAAGTTGGGTTTTACGCTTCACCATTTTGTACCTTTTTTTGGGAATGGAGCATTTGTCCTTGTTTGTTTTTTGAATCAACCATGTGTCAGTCAGTACCCCCCACAGAGATGTTTCACATTCACATTGAGAACATGCGGTTTAAAGTGATTTCCTTTGCTCTACATGTAGCCTACTATACCGAAATGTATATAGTTATTTGTTCTTGGAGTTAATATCAACCTGAGCGGAGCCTCAACGAATGTCTTAGTTCGTTTTACTCACCTTGAGTCTCACACTGGCCGACGACTTGAAAACAACAACAACAACAAAAACTAGAGGGGGTTTGTGATAACGTCACATTAAAGGACCCACCGGCTAGCTTGCAGAAACAACAAACTCGGCTTTAGGATTGGAGTCACCGAGCAAAGAGAAGGTGTTAAGTGAACCCCCGTATTTGTGGTTCACTCTTTGCAGGTTTCTTTACATTTGAAACAAAATGCAGCCTGGGAAACCAAAATAGGTCAGTACAATATGCTACGTGACACACCATTAGCTAGCTTTTTTTTTTTTTTTTTTTGCTTTACGCTGATTGGTTGAACCTCTAAGAACAGGGCTAATGAAGACTAGAGTATTAGCGTCTGTGTAGCGTTATGATGTTTTCCACTGTACGTATTAATGCATTTTACTGTATATTTGATGATGTGAACTATTGAAATGGTTGCGATCCATAATCCCCCTTTATCATGTAATTCCCCGTTCATCTCAAGCTTGTTTATGACAACAACACTATCTTCATCTTGATAATTTATCTGTTTGATCATCCTATTTTGAGATTGTGAGCAGAAAATGATTTTTCATCTCTTCCCCAGAGTTGGGGCAACTCAGAAACTTGAAAATACAAAGAAGTCTTTGTGGTGTTGCTCCACTAGCAGTTTCTGTATGTCCTTCAGAGCTGTGGACAGAAAATGACTATTATGGACTACTGCAAATATGTAGACCGTGTAAATGTAATAGCAGCTCAAAGGTTACCAAGCAAAAACTGGTAAAGCATTTTTCAGCTGTAGTTTTTTTTTACTTTTTTTATTTTTTTATCTGTTTTCATCTCAAGCTAATTGTTAGCTTTAGCCTGAGAAACACTGTGACTTTTTGCTAAATGCACACGCTAAGAGTTGTCTGTTAGGGGTAAGATATTACCAGCTTATAGTCTTTTAATCTGAACCGACTTGAACAGAAAAGTGTGGGGAAAAAAAACAGTGAGCATCGTCATCATTATCACGATGTAGAACCTCGAAAGCCTCAGGGAACACCATTTAAACTCACATGGTTTATCATCAACATGTTAACTTTATTTGAATTTGAAGTACAATGAAATAGATGATTCGAGAAGCTATATAAGTTATCAGTGACAACAGACTTAGACACTCCATTAAGAACAAAAAGGAACAAACACATCGTGAATGGGATACACTTCCCTTCTTCTTCCTCCTCCTCCTCCTCCTCATCTTTTTGATTGTAACACATAAGGTCTAAATTGTTTAGCAGATAAAGGACTGACATCAGCTTATGACTAGAGAATATACACAGGTGTTGCAGCACCACAATTCAAAAGTCTTTAGGGAAAGGAAAGTATTCTTTTTTTTTTTCTTTTTTTTTTCTCATCAGGATATCCATGAAACACTAAAACAAAACGTGTTAAACACCATGTAATAAAGTGGTATTCGCTTTTTAAAAAGTAGCGTCCTTAACTGATTGTATTCCAAGCTGGCACGTGATGATAATCAGACCAGATACTTACGGAAAAAAAAAAAAAAGGAAAAAACAAAAAAGCAACAAGGGGTGCTGATTTCAAGAGTGTCTCATGACGACAATGTACAGGAAATTCCGAGAAGTATGACCTCTGTTACGAAGATTACAGTGCTATCAACAGCGAAAGTCTTCGTTTTTGAGACTGAAACGTCGTTAATCATGGTTTTTTAGAATTGTCCGGGCTTGGGCAAGTCGGGTTATTTGTTCAGCACAATATAGGATTTATTAAATATCATAATTCCAGGACAAACATTTACATGCCTGCATGCTTTCTCACCAGAAAATGGCAGCTATAGGAAAGGATGATGGCTCAGAGATAGAACGAAAACAAGAAAGGTTTATATAAATGGTGGTATTGTTTGCCTAATAGCTCTACTGCATACACAATACCTCTTAACGTTATATACACATACCTTACGAGTCCACTCGGGGGTTCAGCAGAGTGCGAGTCTTCCTATCTTTAACATTTAGCTCTTGTATATACAACGATGGTAAAAACGGAACTTGATTGTATTTTCATCTAATTTAGAAAACATGAAAATCGAACGTCGGCCTTCTTTCGTTTTTGATGACCGCGTGGATAGATTCACATTTTTTTTAATCCCCCCCTTTTTCTCCACAATGTTCATGTTATTATTTTTTTTTTCATTTTTTTTTTTTTTTAATCTTTTTAGCTTCTCGGGATTTATTTTGAAATACAAAAACAAAACTTCAGTCGAATTTTCATTTCAAAGCTTTCTCGCTGGCTGAGATACAGTATAAAAAAATCTTCAGTGCTGTGAACTTATTAGGAGTTATTACCAACAATGCACCTCGGGTACATTATTGTTTTTTTTTAATTTTTCTTTAACTGTGCTCGGTTATATGTGTTTATCCTTCAAGTCGGCGAACCTGTCCTCGTCAAAACCTGCCTCGTCAAACTACTTCAGGTTTTCCTTCCGCGATGAGAACGACTTCTTCGTTGTACATTCAGACTCCTCCAGCGTTTGGGGTGGGGAGGGAGGGGCGGGGGTTGAACACAGCATTTCCACCTACGAGCAGCTTGAACTCTCTTCAACTAAATCGGCCTGGGTTAGGGGCTTCCCCGAAACCTTCATGGGTTTTTCTTTCAGTCCTTTTGTTTTGTTTATTTGTTGTTTTTTTTTTTTTTATAAAATCTTTCTGTCCTCCAGCTCTTCGTGGCCTTATCAGTACATCACTGCGGTTTTCAGGAACAGTCTTCCATCTGGAACAGAGAACACACACACACACACACACGCAGACAGAGAGAGAGAGAGAGAGAGAGGAGGCAAAAAGATTAGCCAACAGCTAACAATCTGCTGACGCAAATGCACTGTTCAGGATGTGATTGTTGATGAAACGCAACTTTGAAATATTGCCCTCTAGTCTTTGGATTCGAATGGCATTACTGTGAATTCATAAGCTGATTTAGGGAGAAGATAAAGTTAGCAGCCATGGCAAATGTGATTAAATATCATGTGGAGTAATTAACTTTATTGCTTTTTAAATACATAAAATAAAGTAGAAATTAGAAGTAGGTTGACTTCAGTCTGGATTAGGAACACAGTGACCATTCTATTCTTAGATGGCGTTTGTTATTCTTTAAACTTCAAACTTCAATATCCTTTACTCTGATCATTATGTGACAGGTAGTGCATACTTTGGAAGCGAAAGGAAACGGTGCATTGCTCTCAGAACATTTCAAACATAAATAGCTGATAAGTGTGGCATGCATTTCTCTTCGACCCTTTCGGACTTTTGACTGTAGGCCAAAATGTTCAATTCTGTTCTCATCCGGCCAGAAAACCTTGTTCTACACATCTGGTGTGTCGTCTGTGGGATTTTGGATGTTTATAGCTTCCTTCAACACTGACTTGTTTTCTTGACACCGACACAAAAGCCAGACTTATGGAGTGTACAACTTCTTTTTGTGCCTTCAAGTTTTCAGCATGAATCTCTGCAGCCTTCCACTCCGTGATTATGCACTAGTTTATTTGTCTATCACATGAAATCTAAAAAAAAAAAGAAGAAAAACAACAACAGTAGTTTACTGTATGGAGACAAAATGTGGAAAACTTCAAGAAGCACGAATGCCGTCGAAACCCGCTGCATTATCGAACCGACCTAAACCGTGTGAACACGTTTGTGGCCTTCAGCTCGGCCGCAGCCGTCGCCGGCGTGGATACCGTAAACGGCTCCGTCACGTGATCTCTGAGCTCTGGCCACCGCCAAGCGGACAGACTCTCTTCTTGCCCGTGTGTTCGCCTGAGCGAGCAGCGCCACCTTTTTTTTTTCCCCGAGACAGTAAAAAGAGATCTGTTAGGCGCAGCGCCGAAGCCTGTCTGACGTTTATTACCTTCCCATTTCCCCCCCCCCCCCTCTCACCGCCCACCCACCCTTTTTCTCTCTCTCTGCCGGAGAACGCTTACAGTTAATGCCTTTAAGAAACGTCTCTGTGGCAAGCGGGCCTGAATTATTCAGCGTTAAAGAAAGAGGCGCACAAAGACATTTAGCAGCCCTGCTTGTTGGACATGACACAAGCAGAGCGGGACATCGGGAGACGGCCTTTGACTAGCCGGTTGAAACGTCTTGATGTGCGGTAGATCCTGGCCTGGCGGCTTAGGCCTGCTTAACCTGTCATGATGGGGTTTTATGTGCTTCACGCAGACAGAGTGGGGGGGGGCAACAAAAGATTGTCGTTTGCATCTGACTGTGTACACAACTCATAACGGGGGGTGTGTACACACACACGCGCACACACACACACACACACGCGGGCTAATTACCCGGCACTGCCGTAGGTCTCCTAGGCATTGCTTCTGTTCGAGCAGCAACCACCACCGAGTTCTGCGCGAAAGTCATTACGGCGTGAACGCGGCGCCACGGAGGGCGAAGCGCAAAAACAGGCAGCGGGAGGGGAGGAGGCGAGCGCGACGGGACGCAGAAAGGATGAAACATCACCTCGCTGGTTTGTCTCGCCTGCCTCCACAGCGGCGACTCATAGGCGGGGGCGTTAATGAAAACAAAGGCGATTTGATCGTTTGGTGCGTGATGACATTTAACGTGCCGTCGAGAGGGGATGTCGCATATCGGCGCGTTTGACTTCCAGCGGCTCAAACCTGCGAACTCGATGAGCAGGTTTTCGACGCGCGCGGAAACGCAAAGGCGTCGTGGCGTTCCCTCTTGACTCGCAGGGGTCCTCGTTAAGGCGCGGCGAAACTTTCGCATTTTCACATTCGGATCGAGATGAAAAGTTCATTAAAGAGAATAAATATTTCATTAGGTGCTAAATAAAACAAGGGGAATTTTTTTGGCTTCTCTCAGCACAAAATTCCTTTGAAAGATTAATTAATACATGTAAATTATGCAAATTATGCCCATGCAAATATTTTATGAAGACAATTAAGGGATCCATTAATTACAGTCTTTTTTGCTTCAGTGACATTCATTCATTTAATTTTAATTTCACTTTAACTGTTTTGATGTTTAATCTTGCAACAAAGAACTTTATCTGGCTGCGCGCAGGGTCGTGTAAACCCCGCCGAACGCGTCGAGTGGGGAAGGTGGCGGCGGAGGGAGATGCAGGGGGAAAGATACGGGCATGTGCGCCCGGTTGCCAGGCGGCAACGGGGCAAGGCGCGGGCCCCCAGCAGCTCGCCTGCCTGCGAAAAGGGCCGCGCTCCCCTCCTTGGACCCCATTAAAAACACCGAAAAAAAAAAAAAAAAAAAAAAAAAAAAGCAATTAATAAACACAGACTGTGTTAATATCGCAGAATTAGAGAAGTGTGACAAAAGACAAATAGAAATAATTAGTTCTCTAAAATTATGCCCTCATTATTTTTTTTTTTCTTTCTCCCTCCCCCTGTCTGCCTCTCCGTTTGCTTCCTCGAATTTGGAATCGAGAATGCACCCACACATTTCTCTGTCTGCTTCGGCGCCGGTGATAGGCTTGTTTTTTTTTTTTCTTTCTCCCCCCCACCCTCCTCGAGTTCTCTTCCTCCTCCTCTTTCTGCTTGTGTAATTTATCAACATCATTTTTTGCCATTTGAGGTTAATTATACAGCGAGGCTTGCGGAGCAGAGTAGAGGAGACATGGGTGGCAGACAAATGCTTCTCTAATTGAACAAAACACAGAAAAAAAAAGTGTAGCCGCGTTATTCGGTCTCATTCCGCTCTTTGAGGCAGTGATCAGAGTGATTGAGAGACCCTGGAAAATTATAAACTCTGTTTTCGCAGCCGCAACTGTTTCACAGGGTTTGAGTGTAAAAAAAAATAAAAAAATAAAAAAATAGATAAATATATACCTCGGCTTGAAAAGCGACTGCTCTTGTGGAACATAAGACGTGAGGCTTTAACGCGGTTAATTTCAGATATTCCACAAAGGATATGGAAGAAAAACAAACGGATAAAACTGCTTGTGAACTACCTGACTACGCCGACGATTCCTGGAAAGAACCGCGACGCCGAGAGCACAGAAAAGGCCCAGAGAACCTTCAAGATCTGAAGACGACTTGTGTGGAGGGATGTCTCAAGAGAACCCCCGAGCAAAACATCAAGACTATTTTCTCCACACAAATGTTTTGAAGTTGTCATTACCAAAAAGGGGCTTTGCTGTTTAGTCTTTAATCAATTTCAGTGGCTGTGTTCACCGCGTCTTCCCTGTGTTGTTCTAGTTTATTACACGTAACTTTTGCATGGAGTAAATTTGCGTCGTTTTATGCCGTGATTTCTTTTCAACAGACTGAAAAGAAATAGATTTAGTGACAAAAATATTAATCTCTACTGTCCTCCTTGTAGATTTAAATGTTTCTTTTGTCAGTCAAAAGTCCTCATGAACTCATTACTTTTCCTCTGCTGCCATTTCCGCTGCATAGCGGCGTTGGGTTTTTTTCAACAGCAACCCCTTGTGTTCAAGAGAGTAACTCCAACGATCGTAACGTTGCGTTCGTTCACATCTGGGAAAGACCCAACACATGAGTAAATTGTGTTCTAGTTGCATATTGATAAACCAATATGCAACCAGCACACATTCATCATTGCGTGAAGACATTCTGGATTTAACCTGTTTTGGTCAGAAAAAAACAAAAAACAAACTTAAAGTGTCTTTATTGACTGAGCTTCTGTAAGTTACTTCAGTCAAATCAACACAACCTTTTTTACCACTCTTGTAAAATTATCCTCTGTGAGAAGGGAAAAGGGAAGCAATGCTTGCTAAATGCTAAAGGGATGCTAATATAAGGAAGCATCTTACTAAAAACACGAAAGCGACGAAGGCAAAAGGTCACACAAAAAGAAGAAGAAGAAGAAGAAGCTGAAGGAACTGGATATTGGGGAAGTGAACTGTGACAGAAACATTTTCGCCTTTCAGGGGGTTGGGGGGAAAATACCAATTAGACGGCCTAAAAATGCCCTAAATTATCTGCAGTAATCATTCATCTATAGTTTTTATGTCGGTTCAAGTAGACTAATCACACATTAAAGACTCGACTAACATATTCTCTGCGTGCAAAGTCAGAAACTCCCCCAGCCTTATTTTTTCGAAGCAAATTGCATGCGGCATCTTTCCCAGGGTAAATTGGGACCTCTCTCCTCGCTGATAAGGGCAGTTCTGAGCGGGTGCATTAAAGCGAGACGTTTGAGCAATAATGAGGATATTCAACCTTTTCACGAGGTGTCTCGGATCTGGGTAAACACAGATAGAAGGCGGTCCGACGGAGGTTATCGCCGCGGTGGCCTTCCCTTAAACACAAACTGCACTCCCAAGGCTAGCAAACAAACAAATCATTAAAAATGTACAAGGCTTGTTCATAAAACGGATTGATTTGCTCCGATTATGAGTATCAAAGGAGGGGTTGCTCTGCTTTTTTTGTTTTGTTTTGGCTTTATAACTCATTATAGCGTCTCGAGCTGTAAATATGTAGCTTTTTCGAGAGCGGTTGTTCGGTTTTACCTGCAGCCGCTAAAAGTCAAGTAAAAGAATAATATTATTCTTAGGGAAAACCGATGATCTTGACCTAGTGCTGTGGCCCAGATGGTGGTGTATGTCTGAACAGCAGGCGCAGAAACACTAATGTTCATAAACTGAAGACGTGTGTTTGCGCGTGTGTATGTGTGTGTGGTGGGAGAAGGAGGGGTGGAAAAGGCAGAGAGAGGGCGGGAAAAAAAGAGAGCAAAAGTGAGGGAGAGAGAGATTTATTGTCTCATCTGAGCCCCTGTACCTTGTATTGTCCTTTCAGCATCTGTTCTTCCACTGCTGCGGTCACTCTCCATCTCAGGGGTCAGAGAGTCTGCGAGAGGAGAGGGATCACAGCCGTTAAACATGCCTGACATCCACCTATCAGAGCCCTGCTTTCACAGCATCATTCATCGCAAACTAGAGAGCGAGCCTCGGAGCCATGTCTCTGCTCAGTGCAACTACGTGCCTCTCCGTGCGATTATCTCCAGCGATCAAAAACTATACCTAAATCTTTTTTTCTTTTTTTTTTCCCTTTTCTGGTTCTATTACCTCTGTACTGTACGGAGCTACAGGCAGACCGATAAATCAGTCACTGAACTTTGCTTTAGCAGCCGATAATTTCTAGACACAGTGGAGGTTTTTTTTTTTTTGAGCGTACGCCTTGTTTTAAAGCAGCCCTTCACATTTGTTGGCACCTTTTTTAACATGACATGTTATGAACATGAAGGAGTCTCGGTGAATGTCTACGACTGTTGTCATGAAGTGTCATTCGGTAAATAATGGCCCTTTTGGTGCAAAGTTGACACTTTTAATGGACATTTAATGCAGGTTTTAGCACAACTTTGAATTAAAAGCGTCATCATTTACCGAATGACACTTCATGACAACAGTCGTAGATATTCACCAAGACTCCCTCATATTCATGACAGGTGTTATGTCATGTTTATGATAGTGTCACCCCTTCAAATAAAGTGTTACCCAGTTTTTTAATGTTTTCACCTAACTGTGCTGACAACTGGTTAGTCGAAAGAGCCCATTCAGAGATGAGAGGTTAATCTAAACGGTTAATCGGAGGATCAAATTGTGATCAAAACAGTTGGTAGTTTGACAATAGCAGGAGGGACTCAGTAATTAATGAAGTAAATAGTGACAAAGGAAAGTAACATTTCCCCTGCTAGTCTTTTGTTTTGTTTTTGTACAGTGAACGTATTTAATTTAGTGCCTTGCGAAATGTTCCTGCCTGCTGACATTTTTGCCAGATGAAAGCTACATCCTTTAACGTACATCATTGGGATTTGTGTGTCAGGTCAAAGTAAAGCAGAGCATTACTGCTAAGTGGAATAAATCAATGTCAGGCAAGGAGAGCATTAACCAAAGACTCGGTGAAGAAAGTCATGGTAGCTTTGGAGGAGCTGCAGGGATTCACAGGAAAAAACATCTTTAATGGAACACTGTCACCGTTTCAATTTAGTTTTGAATACAGATTTTTGTCTAGAACATGAACATACTCTTGGTTGTGTAAAATAAGGTGAGTGTTAGTGATAAACCCACAAATACTCCTTCATGAAACAGTGGTGAGCAGAAAAGAAGTTCCACTGCAGTTTGTAAGGAGCACATACAATAGAACCAAGACGGGGGTTTTAGTCCAGTGAGGTCAAAACCAAACTTTTTGGTCATAAACAATGCACACCGGCCTGAACGCCACCCTGCCCACTGTGACACACGGCGGTGGCAGCATCATCCTCCAGAGACGCTTCTCTTCAAAAGGGACGGGGAGGACGGATGGAGCTAAAAACGGAGCAATCCTGGGAGGAAGCCTGGACTGCCGAAGCCTAACCGGCAGTAGCAAAGGTTTACCATAATTATGTGCTGCTTTATGTTTGTCTGTCACACAAAATCCCAATAAAACACACTGAACTTTACTGTCGGAACGTGAGAAAATGTGAAGAAGTTCAAGGGGTGTGGATGTTTTTTTTATGCAAGGCGCTGCACAAACACAAACACAAACATTTCTGAGACACAGAAGGGGCTAAAGCGTGAAGTTTGGTGCTTTCTGACCGTTGAGGGAGCGCATGCTGTCTGAGGGCGATGGCTGCTTCAGGGTCTGCTCCACCTGCTCCCTCCTTTTCGACTCGTACTCCAGAGCCTCTTGCAGTTTCCTCTTGGCCTTCTTCTCCTTCTTCAGACGCTTCTGGATGATTGCTAACAACAACAAAAAATAAATATCACAGTGACAATAAATGAGCTCTGGAAGCAAATTAGGCAAAGCATTTTTTTTTTTCTTTTTAAATTTGATTATAAGCCCGTTCTGGCTGACAAAGATAATAGCCTTTTTTTTTTTTTTTTGTCTTTTAAATTTAGCACTCAATTATAGAAAAGCGAAAATCAATTAAACTTAAATATTTCATAATATATAAAGATTTAAATGGGAAAATCGGAGCAAATACTGACTTGCTAGAGGGAACTGAAGCTAATTGAAAAATTTATTGGGATATTTTTCATGAATTTCTCTCATTAAACATAAACGATCCGGTTAGCGTACGACTCTGATGCATTTTACATGAGGGTTAGTGCGAGTCTGGATGGGATGTGTATTTTCAATTATGTTAACAGACTACGAGCAGAAAGAAAGAAGAAAAAAAAAAAACTATCAGTTTCACGTGTAACCAAGGAGGCTCAGAGTGGCTTATGAGTGTCTCCTGCAACGCAGAGGGCGGTGTAAGTACATTCAGGAGCTCCTGTACCTAAACGGTTGACAGGAGCCTGAACGGGTTACGCATGCCTGCCCCCACCGTATAAACAAACACAAGGCTAACAGGGAGGACGGCGTGTCAGGCGGTACCTCTATTCTTCTGCTCCATGGCGAGCTGCTTCTCCAGAGTCTCCCTGAGCTCTCTCTCTCGAAACAGCTCCATCTTCAGCTCCGTCTTCTCCAGCTGCACCTGCTTCTCCTGGGCCCGAGCGTTGTCAATCGCCACTTTGAGCAGGCCCTGCACCAAATAAATAAAAAAAATAATAAATAACATAAAAAAGAAAGAAACGTACATGCGTATGTTATCAGGACGATTAAATGATGGAACTGGAAATAGATGGACGCAACAAGATTTTAGCTTTGTGTTGATCCATCGCAAGACAGCCTGATAAAACAGACCGAAGTTTGCGTTTTTAATCGGGAAAAGACGCAAAAAGTTCCAGGAATACTTTTGCAAGGCGCCACACTTGAACCAATCGAAGGTAAGAAAAGCTGGATGGAAAAGGAGAAAAAAAAAAGTTTTTCTAACTGTCAAACTACTTCTGCTTTAGGCTTTTTTGCAACTTCCTGTACAGGAATCCCCTAAAACAAACTGGATTAAACGGATTCATTCAGCTAAACAACATTCAAATCAGGCTCTTAACAGCCTTGTCTCAGGGATACTTTGGATTTTTTTTGAAGTGACGTCCTATTGAGTAGTTTTAAGTAGTCGGATGATAATTCTGACTGTAAAAAAAAAAAGAGTAAGGATAATCTCAGCTCGGAAAATCCAGGGGAAATTCTCATAGAGAGTCAAGGTAGTAGCTGGTCCCAGGCCTCTTTAATTTAAGACTTTTTAAGACCATTAGGCCTAATAAATTAAGTTACCTACTATCCAATGTTAAACTTACTTAAAAATATCTTAACATAGCTAAGTGTTTTTTGACTTGCATGTGAGTGCAGCTCTATTACATAGTATTATGTTTTTTTTGTTTTGTTGCAAATTTGCAGTGAGAGCTAAAGTCTCCCACATCCTCGGGCGTACTGCGCTCATTCTGTGAGCAGAGCAGAGTGCACTACCTGCGAACGTTTGAGACGTCATCGTGGAGCGTACCAATTTCCTACATTTCCTGCAATCTAAATGGATACAAGCAAGCTTGACGAGAACAATTAATGAACACAACCAACTTAGCAACTCAGACCTAAGACTTGTCGTGAGAAATACGGAAATATACAACACTTGCGAAGACCTGAAATTTAGATGATCAACTTTACGAGTGTTACGCTCACTTTTCCATCTAAAAATTCTCGAGTCCCTTTTATTTAATTTGTTTGTTTTTTTTAACATAGAACTCGCAGCAGGTCTTCAGTGACAACACCCCACTACCTCTATGTAAACTATAAACTGTAAATTGCTTAGAAAGAGCTATTTTGCCATCTTTTTAAAACTTGACTCCTGAATCAAAGGAACCTTCCTCATCCTCCGGACTCAGGTTCCTCTGACTGCTCTCTGCCGCCGCTGAGCATTACATGCCTCCACTTAGAAAGCTCCCAGAAAGCCCAATTGTTTCATCCTCTTCCTTTAAGTAAAAACCCCACAGCAACACAGCCAGTTTCATCACAATTATTCCCCATCCACATGCAATTACGCCAAATGTACTGGACTATATCTTACTAATTGTTGATTCTTCTAACCCCAATTTATATCAAGTTGCTTTATCTTAATTTTCCGCTTGGTTTATTGTGTTGATTTGTATATAAATATTCACTCTGAGGATCATTATCAAAGATGACTAAGAGGAGTGTTGGGAGCTCGCGACGGGCTCGGTTGTGGCTCTCTAATTACCGCGCCGAGCCAAAGGAGAAGCGGGACTCTGATGCCAACCGAACAAGTGCAACGAGAAGGGCAGCAGGGTACACACATCATTACACCCAGAGAGAAGGCAAATACATTCATCTTTCTGATTGAGGGGCTTTGAGCTAAAGCCGAAACAGCACTCGGCGTGTGAGTGGATCTCTGCTCCCCCATTTGTTGAATGAAACCGAGGGAAGATGCTAATGACTTTTTTCAAGGCGGATATTTGCCCTTACACGGTCTCGAGCATGCAACGGCAGCTGGTGGCGCGGAAAGCCTTCAGATGTGGACAAAAACCTGGTGACCTAGTTGAGTCGACCAACCCAAACTGCAAACATTTCCAGTTTTCGGTCTGTTTTTAAACTATAAATCCAAAACTTGATTGTAAAACAGCTGGCGATGGTAGGGTGGTTGACTGGCTGAATCCAACTGTTAGATCGTCGAATAAGGAATCAAACAATTTTCCATGCTCTTTTCTTTCCCCAAACTTCCCCAGACCTGCATGTACGTGATTATTGTCTGTAAGCTGATACCATATCACCGTCACTGTTTGTCCGCAAACTTTCCCATTGAATGCTTTTTTACATGCTACTTCCTTCTTGGGCTGCTACCTTCTTATCTATGTGTTTATATATGCAGATATCGCACACAGATATCTACATGTAGATATCCGTGCGACGATCTGCAGGGATTTTGCAAAACTTCTGTTCTCGGAATCAGTAAAAAAAAAAAAAAAAAAAGCAGAACCCAAGAGCAAAGTTCAGTCATCCAGTTGGAACATTTTTGATACTCCATACTGCCGTTTTGATTTTTTTTTTGCCACATAGTTATGCATTTTCTTGTGTTTAATATTAATTGCAGTTATTTTTTTTAAGTCCTTGATGTACTTTATTTACATTCTCCTCTAGATTATATTAAAATATAGCAACAGAGCCTTTGGCGTAACATGAACGTGAACCAACGAACGAGGGAAGACGACACCAACTGCGACAAGACGATGTAAGGTTCCCCGACTCAGAGCGGAGACAGTTACCTGTATGTTGGTGAGAAGAGTCTCTATCGATGACAGGCCGTCTGGGAAGAGAAATGGCGACGGAAAGCCCGGAGGCAGAGTCTGTCCGGCCAGTGACAACCTCTCGTAGCTGTCTCTCGCTGTTGGAGTGCTCATGGAGTTGTCTTCTGCAACGAAAAGTGAGATCAAACATTTGCTCAGACTGGGTACCAGAAAAAAAAAAAACAAAACAAACGTGGGGCGCCTTTGGCTGTCGACGACGCGCGTCGGGGCTGAAAAGTAGGAACGAACGGGATTGAGCTGATCGGCAGGAGCCAGTCCGAATGTTCCTCACCTCACAAAACGAAAAAAAAAAACAAAACAAAACATGGAGATTCCTTTGTGCTATTTCTTCTAAAGCCCCCCGCCCCTCTTTTTTTTTTTTTTTTTGCATAAGGTATTAAACAATATCAAGCAAAAACATAAATCCAGCAGCAAGACCTATTTAAGAGATGTCATGCGGATTCCAAAAATGGAGATATGGTAGGGTAAGAGGGGGGGCAGAGCCGGCATTTGACCCCAGAGAGTCGGGCTTGCTTTGTGCGCACACGCTCGGGTGCCTGTCAAACCTAAGATGACATCATCCTCCATTCATCACTGGCAGAGGGGTAGGGCCCTGCCATCTGCTGTCCAGCCTCTCCACCGGGCCTCGGTGGAGAGGAAGAGGAGCAGAGGGAGGAAGGGAGGGCGAGCAGGAGGCAGACCAGGCAAACACATGTACAGCTTGCTTAAACTAAAACAGTATGTCAGACACTGACACATTAGATCTGACACATGTTTTCGTCCGGTGAGCTTTTATTAAGCCAAGAGGATGTAAGTGCTACCATCCCGGTGAAAGACGTTTCTTATTGAACGCGCTGCATGTCTGTACTATTAATTCTTTTGAATGCTAATTGAATGCAAAGTTGGTTGGGTTGGGTTGGTGGGCGGAGGGGAGTTTTAGGTATGGAGTGAAAAGCTGGCGGTTCCCGCTCTCATCCAGTATTCATATCTGTTTATGTGGCAGCCTGAATCTTGTACAAACAGCGAGCGGAGCTGAGCAGCCCCCGCCGTTTCCCCCTCTCTCTCTCTCCCTCCTCCCATCAATATTCACCAGCGCCAGCCAAGTGCTGGGAACAGCTGGTCTTACATTAATTAGTTTAAAGTATTTATTTCACCCATCCTCAGAGCAGATTGAGCAAAAACATTGGAGATTATTTCAAGCATCTGCAAATGCCCTGGAAACATCCCGGCGCCAAAAGTCGAGTGTTCGGATTCACAGTTTAGGTTTGTAATTTGGAGAACACTTTTTTTTTTTTTTTTTTTTGCTTTTTTTCTCTCTCTCTCTGTGTTTGTGTATGCGTGTGTGTGTGTGTGTAGTGAATGGGGAAGTTGGTAAAATACGCACCGCTGGTCCGTAGAGAGAGCAAACAACCTTTCTCCCTTTTTCAGATGGAGTTCACTACTGTTGATTAATTAGAATGGATGGTTGCCTAATGGATTAAAATTTGTTTATAATTTGACTTCATAAAAATAATGAATTGCCTACTTTTAAGAAGGCACTCCTGCGGTAATTTATTTCATCTGCAGCAGTCCTGCTTTTTTTTTTTTGTTTGTTTTCCTGAGGTGGGCGTCGAGATTCGGGAGATGCGAAACGCGCCGTCTCTACCTGCACAGCGGAGCAACATGGAAGTCCCATTTTATCTCAATAAATGTAACTAATCAAAGATCAGAAGCATTGCGCCTGGCTCTGGATCGGGTTAATACAGACATACCGCGTGCATTATATGTATGCATGCATCACCCACCTCCAATAAAATCACCATAACAACTAGAGACGTTAGTAGACCTCAGGGAAAGGTCCGCTGTTCTGGCTTTGTAATTGATTTGTACTGTAGGCACTTTGTCCCTTATTTAGTGTTGGCATTAATCATAAATCATTGCTTTAACAAACTCCGGCTTCCCACTCAGCAGGCCTCGCCTCCCAACACAAATGTTGGATCACAGGGAATATTTGATGGCTTTGTTGCAGGGGGGGAAACAACCTGTCATGCTCTGGGAAAAGCAA
Source organism: Poecilia latipinna (assembly GCF_001443285.1). Taxonomy (NCBI): domain Eukaryota; kingdom Metazoa; phylum Chordata; class Actinopteri; order Cyprinodontiformes; family Poeciliidae; genus Poecilia; species Poecilia latipinna. Next base: position 95,298 of record NW_015114195.1, on the reverse strand, counting down.
ACAGCACGTTGTGTTCGACAGACTCCCAGCCACCGTACAGCACCTCTTGTCAGATAACATTTCCACCAGGAGCGATGCATAAGTACCGGCGTTTGGGAGAGGAAAGAAATACGGAGCTAATGGGTGGCTAATTTAATCAATGCAATCAAACGGCGCTTAATGAAACTAAATGTAAATTTTAACAGAACAAGATCTGGATCTGCGGTTTCCAGGCAAGTCGAATAGGGCTTGCACCTCCCCCCAACTCCTTACCCAGCAGGCTCTCACCCAACTCTAGGCTTTAATCGTTCGCCGCTATAAGGGTGTACTGAGATTTTAAAGACTTACAGTTTCGAAAATGAACATTTCACGTAATTTTCCTACGGTTTAAGGTGATTTTCACGACTATTAAAGCTTGAGGTGCCTCAGTATGGAGCACAAAGCAGCACGCAGCTGCTTCTATTCCACATGTTGCATTGTAGGTCAGCTGGCTGACCGTCACTTTCCCCTCGTTCACAGGAAAAAAACAGAAGAAGCTCGTCAGAGATAATTCCAGTTGATAAAAACAGACGGTTATGTTTTGGAAACTTGAGGAGAACCATTCAGAACCACTCTTGTTGAGGTAATGGTGTTTGAAAACTATATTGGGTTGGCTACATGTGGAATATCTGCGAAGCGGCTGACTGCAGGCTACCGGAGCAGACAGCCTGACTGATTTACCAGCGAATATCAGTTTGTTACGCTCGCAGTTTTACTTGAAAAATATCACAAACGATAGAAAAGTATAATATTCTCACTGGAAAACTAATACTGTTTTTTTAAATTCCTTTTTAAATTTATGTTATAGTAGATCACATTTAGTGCAGTTATAATCAAGCGGATATATTATTTTCTGTAGCAACAGGGCTCATTATTGCATTTCTCACTTAAACTCACGACATTGCGTAAAGCTATACGCTTTTTCTCTAAAACTTTTGCTAAATGTTGGGCATGGATATTATAAAGTGTATGAATGTGGCATATTTATAATTCATAGGGAAAAAACACACAAAAAAATAATCAGTTATTTGATTATCATCAGTTATTTAATGCGGTTACACCGTTGCGTTTTATTCTCGGTCATCATGCTGTGCTGGCCCATGCCTATAGGTCCCCATCGCTCTCCTCCCTCTGCCTGGCTCCAAACCTTGGCATGCGTTTGCATGTTTACTTCTCAGCATCGCTCCGCAATCATTGACTTCAACTTAATTACAGCGACAGGCGTTGGGAGCGTTGGGGGCTGGGGGGATGGAGTAGAGTGGAATGCTCTGTTTCCAGGTGATATTTCTGCGCCGGAAAGACTGCCAGCAGCAGCTGCAAAAGCCTCTGGTGCTTACCGTTCAGCGAGGGAACAGATAGGGTCTCCCCATCCTCAGTTCCCTCCCCGGCCCACCCTGCGCCTTCTCACTAAGAAATACTGCACAGAAATAAAAAAAATAAAAATAAAAAAACACTTGCGGGTCACCCCTTGTCACAAATAACATTTCATGCACAACTGTTTCGGTGGATAATAGGAGCCACAAATAAAAATGGGACACTGTAAATACAATGCATTCTGAATGAAATGCCATAATTTAAAACAACAGCACCCCCCGACTCCGTCCTCCACCAACACTCTCTCCGTCCTCCGCCTCCACCCTGCTCTCAATAGCTGCAGAGGGAGTCCTTGACAGTGTGGTAGCAATGATGAATCACCTATCCAGTTAATTTTCTCACTCCTCATGTGTTGTGCTACTAAAACAGGAGCCCAAGAATTGACTTGACAAAGTATGAATGTGAAAAAAAAAAATCACTTGGAGGGATCTGGGCTTATCTCCAATTTACATGTTATTAGGTTTGCGTTGCAAGAGGCATTTGGACCTGGCATGGGGAAAAAAAAAAGAAAAAAAAAGATGGAACCATGATAACCAGAGATAAGCCATCGATGAAAAAATAAATCCACACTCCAAAGCCTTTGAAATGTTTGACGGAAAGAAAGAAAAAAGTCACAGGGAGTGGAGGGGAAGTGGCCTGATTCGAAAATGTGACAGACACACATTGCAATCTGTTGTAAATCTAGAAGAAACCTTGGGAAATTTAGCTGCAATCTCTGGATAAATAGCTGTAATTGACCTTGGGAGTTGAAAATGTGCCATATGTTTCTGGTTCCTGTGTTTGAAACCGGCTCCCTCAGGACTTTTACGCCGAGTGCTCACACAAATTCAGAGAGAGCTGCAGGAAATAGGAAGACAGGCAGAGAGGGAAGAATGGAGGGGAGTGAGAGGTAGATGGTCGAAGATGGATGGATGGGTGAGGCTTAGTCTGGGGCGGAGGAGGCTTTAACAGGAATGAGTGAAAGAAGGAGAGCGTTCTGCTGGCCAGTCAGTGTGATATATTGACAGGTGAAGCCTTTGTCCTTGTTCCTCCCAGCAGGGGAACCGAATGCTAAACCTGGATGTTGTCAGCGGAGCCCAACACGCGAAGCGCAGGCGTTCCGCTTTCACTGTGCAATTACATTTGATTTGACCTGCCATGGTGCAGCGGAGAAACCGGCCTCCCCTCTTCAAGCGGAGTAGTTATGACCTCTCGGACGGCCATTAGCAGCTAACGCAGCATTATTCCACCTGCACTTAAAAGCACCGGATTTGGAAAGAAATCTTGTCAAGGGAGATATCTGTCTTTGGCTACCAATGCACAGATGCAGCAGGGTGGGTGGAGGTGGGGAGGAAAGTAGTTGCATGCAATTTGAGCACTTGAAAAAAACATGAGCCTGAGCTGATCTTGCAGATGATGTGTGTGCACTCTGAAGAGTCTTTCAAGAAAAATAAGGGGGAAGAAAACGGTTTTAGAGAAGTTATGATTTAACTGGTGATTTATTTTTTTGCTGTATATATTCGGAAAATGACAATTTACTAGGGGTGGAACAAGATCTAAACTGTATTCAGTGTTTTGTTTAGTTTTTTTTAAATGAAGTCTGTGGATACGGATGGGAATTTTGGAAATTGACAAATCATGGAGTCCGCCACATAATGTGGAGCACTGTCGAATCTGAGTATTTTATCTAATGACAAAGGGTTTTATTTTCTGTGAGACTACCTGGAACCACCATGAAAACCCTCCACATTATCAATGAGCAATATCCTTCCTCCAGAATGCAGAGCTGGTCAGCATCAGTGAGATTTGTGCTTAGTGAAGACTTTTTGGAGCTGAATGTGCCGAGTAAGACTGTGCTGAAAGAGTTGAGAGGAACATACTGTATCACAATTCTGCTGTACACTGTATACTGCTGATGGAATACAGTACAAATGAATCTGAAAAGGATCAAGTTTTAGAAAATATGCTTTTTCTTTATCCTCAAATTAAACCTATAATCTATTTGTACAAAACTATTTATAAAACAAAAAGATAGGCATGGTTCAAAGAGCTTTATAAAGAGATCAACTTTAACAAAATCTAACTAATCTCAGATAATTTGGATTGTATTTATATTAAACTGTAAGAATTTTAGATGAAAACCTTGTAAATAGATAAATCTTTATCTTTTAAATGTGGATTTTGGAAAAATGTAAATGGAAAAGATGGAATTTGGGGGGAAAAAATTAATGATAATTGGTAAAAAGAAAAAAATATAGAAGAGCTCTTCTTGCTGTGCAACTGGGTTCTTGGCAGTAAAGAGAAACAAAGGATTGTGACATGCTAATGGTTAGCAAGTCTGTGCTTTCACCTGAAATTGAATTAAAGAGCTAATTTGGTGTCCAAAATCAGAAACTATTACACAGATAAAATCTGCACTGAATATTTCTAAACAGACTCGGTTACGAAAACAGAGGTAGAGTTATCCTCACTTTTAAAATGTTTGTGCGGCAGCGCGGTAGAAAACCACGTGGCTACAGAGAAAACGCCACAACTAGCTAACTGTTAGCCATGCTGCAGTTAGCTAGCATGGAAGTTTAACATGTTTGACCTTCTAGGACATTTTCATGATCATTTTTACTTTAACTTAACTTTCAGACCTATTAATTACAAATATAAGTTAGACAAATTGGCAGCTCATTGTTTCTATTTAACTTGCTTGGCAGCTTGAACAAGTTAATTATAAATGTCAGCCTAATCTGACTGCCAGGCAAACTTAAAAGATGCAGTGCGGTTAGCTATGATGAGGTTTTAGCCAATTATTGAAAGCCCTGTTGACGCGCCAGTTGTTGTTTTATTATATTCCTATGAATACAGTAATGGATAATGTCACTGGGAGCATTTTTATTATCACTACATTCACCTTCACTCTGTAAAAAAAAACAAGCAAATAAGCAATATTTACTGAGAGAATATTGCTAATTTGCGTGCTCGCCTTGCTCTTGTGAACCTATATCGTCTTGTGAGCTGAACCTATCGCGACATCCCCACTGTTTACTGTGGCACTGACTCTAGGAGCTGGCGTAGGTTGATTGGTGCAAGACAAATTTTTCTGCAGTGTGTGCGTGTGTGTGCGTAAAAGCGAAGAGGAGGAGATGTAAGCAAACAAAGAGCCTCAATCATATACACACTCATTACACACATGCACTGCACACCACACTGATGTGCCCTCATCACATTTAAGCTAATTTCCTTTTCATCACGGAGAGAGGAAAATGAGTGTTTGCCCCATCCCTGCTGAGGGACAAAGTCAAGAGCCCCGGTCGGTTTGGGCTAGATTAACAGGTAACATTTGGCTCCCACTCTCTTATCACAGCATGAAAATCAAACCGCGTGTTTTTCCTCTATCGCTCCCTCCGTCTCCCCCTCCCTAATGTTCCCTTCACTTAGAGATGAAATCGCTCGCTGCACAAACCCATTTTGGAGAAAGGAGAGAAGGTGAGTGGGATAATCAGGCTGGCCACTGGGCCGTGTTTCCTAAACGCTCTCCAAAAAACATTACTGTGCACAGGCATAAAATTAGCACCAGGGACCTTAAAATGTTGACATTTAGCATGACTTTTTGGAGAGTGACACCCTCATATTTTCTTGTAGGATATCATTAAATTTCAACTGCCCTATGGCTGCGCGTTTCCATTAATAACCAATTCAGTGTGTCACCTCTCCCTTTTTCTCTCACTCTCTCGCTTGCCACCTTTTCCTTTTTTTTTTCTTTTTTTTTTTCCCAAAGTAATGAGTCCATTGCTTTGCCTTAATAAATTGAATCGTATTCTCAAGGCCGTATGAAGACGGAGCCACAGATGGACAGGCTGCATGGAGGGAAATAACCATAAATCCTTTACCGTCAGAGAGGCGGTGTGAGGTGACAAAAGCAGACAATCACAAACAGTGATCACACCGAGGAAGGTGGGTCCTCCCTGCTACAGCTGTCTCCTGCCGGAACGGCTAAAGTATGAAGCATTGCTTTTAACTGATGAGCCCTGCTAATGATTACCTGTGAGAGCAATCAGAAGGTTGGCGGATAATTGTCAACAACTGTCCGCAAAGTTTATTAGCACCTTCATAGCAGGGTTAAGGAAAAGCTTGCACAACAGTTTAGATCGCGGTCGTGTAACAATACTGGTGTAATTTTTGCATGATGTTGGGTTCGCAGCAATGAGACTGAATACAATTTTTATAACAACGAAAAAAAAACACATTAAATTTTCCTTTTGTATATATTTAAGAAAAACAAAGGTTTCCTAATTCACAAATGGTATTTTAAAGAATCTGCATCACGTGCAGACTTGTTTAGTTTGATCAGTCTGGCGGCTTGAAAATTGAATCAAGAGATTATCAAATGTTACACAAGAAATATGAAATAGTCCTTTACTTTAGGAATAAGTAATCAAAATGTTATTTAAAAGCACCGGTGGCTTCTTCTATGCGTTATTGTCGGCCAGGCAGTTGAGAAAAGGTACTTTGACCCTTTGAAGTTTTCGTCTTTACGCGTCACCTAAACGAGCGATCTGACAAAGGACATCTTGAATCAAATGTGTTTTAACTTGCACCCACACTGGAGTCATTTCATAATTTGCCTATTTAGTTTAACACTTTCCAAACACACTCAAAGGATGGTTTGTTTCTGACCTTATGCTCTACTTAGAGCTTAACGCAACGGCACCTACTTACAAGAATCAGAGAAGCAGCTATTCTATTTGCTACTTTCTTGTGTACAGTCTTTATCAATGATTTAAATGGACCCAAAACAGACAATGGATTCATGCAGTAATTCATGTTTGTTTCTTCTACCTTAACTAGGGTAAATAGGTCAGTCAGAATGAGGCTTTTGGAGCATGCGCTCCTCGTTTGCTATCCAGATAACGAAGGGCTCTGACTGCAGCTGTAGGAGGACAGGGCCCACCTGTGAGTGCGCCATAGTAAAACCTGCTGCTTGTTGGCAGGACAGACAAACAAGCAAATCAGTGCTCAAGTTGATGCAAAATCAGTGACCAGAAAAAGTGGCTAGAATCTTTACTAGTGACCTATATGAAAAAAAAAGTTTCTTGAAAACCTTGATTAGTTGCTAACGTCACAAAATAGTCACTAGATTCCTTGAGATACAAGGAAAAGGAAAAGATCTTTAAATTGGCAACTCTGGTTTCGTGTTGTCAACAAGGCAGTAACGAGACGATTCCTTCCTTTTCTTGCTTGAAAATGCGAGTCTCAGGAATACATAATTGAGCAGACAGCTTCATGTCTGGATTTCATTTTATTGGCTTACACCTTCTTGTTCAGATGAAGTCACTTGCTGACCTCTGGTGAATAGCACGTTGCGAGACAGACTTCATCTTGACAACAAACACTGTGGCGTTTTAATACTGCGAGATCTCGTGCCACAAGCCTGAAATTGATGAAGAAACTTCTGGTATTGTATTTAATGTTAGCTTGGAATAGATTGGAAAAAAAAGAGAGAGAGAGAGAGAATAAGGACCAGAGAATGAAGCAAGGGAGCAGAATCTGTGTTGACTCCTATTCAGGAGGAAGATATCTTGTCTTTTTATGCGGCCCATGTCATATTTATTGCATAAAGGTCAGAGTGTTCATTTGTTCAAAGTCAGCGTTTTGCCCGTCTCCTCTCCTCTCTTCTCGTGTAATAAATGCATGGGGCTATGTCATTATCGGACCTCTGAGGATTACAGGCTTGGCTGACTGTGATGACTGCATAAAAGCATGCAGGACTTCTTTTTTTTTTTTTGTTTCCACCAGCGCACACCTTCAGATGAGCTCTTAATGGAGCAAGAGTGGAGACAGAATGGCGTTTTGCAGAGTGACGAGCGGAGTCGGAAGAAACGAGGCAGAGGGGAAGAGGAAAGGGAAGGAGGGGGAAAGCAGGAAGGTTCAGGTGAGGAGCCACACGGGGAGGAATCCATAAGCTTAAGCTTTCGGTCACCATCAGGAGGAGTAAAATAAACTTTTGTCCCAGGGGAGGAAAAAAAAAAGAAAGAAAAAGGCAAAGAGGCAGAATAGATTTCCCTAATTCACCTATCGACTAAGAGCCCAAACTGTCGAGAGGATAATACTTGGCGAAGGACATTATCGTGAGGCGCTTTGAAGGTGTTCAGATTGTCTCTGCATATTGACCCCCGTTGTCCAGCTCCGCTTATCGACAGCAGAATCGTTGAGATTAAACGGGCCTCGCCTATCGATTTGCTTTTTTGCCCGAATCATTCCCATTTCAGAAGGGGATCATCTGTACTGTATAGCCCCCACCACCGAATCCACCGCCCCCCGACTCCCCCACCCCTCACTGTAATCTTTCCTGACCCGCTAATCATCAAACCATTTACGTCCTCTCTCTTTGTTTCAGCTCTCCTTTGTTTAGCATTTACCAATTCATTACAGCAACTTCTCCCGCAGCTTAACTTAGACGGCGGCTGGGGAACCCTGCTTCCATCCGATAGCGGCGCGCTCTCCAGCGAGGATGTGCCACCGAAACGCGCGCCCGACATCGCAGCGCACATGCCAATTACATATTGATAATTAAGCATTCAAACAAACAAACAGAGAGGAAATCACCCCCCCCCCCATAATCATCGGGTTTTAATAGAACAAGTGTGAGCTTGGTGTGCTTGGGCAGATAGCCTGCTGCTTGATCAGAGCTCTGTTGCGTTTTATTTCCTACAGGGAGGAGGGAAGTGAAGGAGGATGATGGGGAGGCAGGGGGGGGTACAGGCAGACACATTGGTGTCATTGCCTGGCATTGCAATCCTACAGGGAGAGGCTGCGCCGCGCTGTTGCTGCTGAACGAATGTCGACGAAGCCTGGCGCTAATCCAGCCTCGGATATGCTGAGCTGCTTTTTAAATGGAGATGAAAGGACAAAGGCGGAAATGGGGAAGTGTAAACTTTAAAAAGGCCCAGGCTTAAGGAGCCCCTCGCTCTGCAAACTGCCTGGCGTTAAAGCCACTGTCGCCCCCCACCCCCCACATACCCCTCCACCATCAAAAAAAAAAAGGAGGGAAAGAAAAAACTGATGCAAATCCATTAGCAGAGTCCTGTTTTCACAGTCATAAAAATACTTAAGAGGTTTAAAACGGAGGGTGGTGGTGGGGGGGGGAGACGTGTTAAACGTGTGGAAATCTGTTTTGATAACATTATTCGTGACAGTGGCTTTGCGCCGCGTGAATTAATAACACTTCATTTGCAGACGGAAAGGAAGCCGGCATGGTATTTCCAGTTAAAGAGATTAATTTTTAAAGACCTAATTGACAGGCTGGGGTTAGGCTGGATAAGCAACAGACTATAAGGCTGCAGCTGCAAAGTCAAGGTGACTGCAATACTCAGAAAGAGGGGAAAAAAGAAAGGCTTTCAACAAGCAGAATAGAGAGCAGAGAGGGAGGGAGTGAAGAGAATTAGTCTTCAAGCACTTTTTTTTTCCTCCCTCCGCCCCCTATTCTTCCTCTCTTTATTAGGAATGATTTACTTTCTCTGTGAAAGGATATAAAAGCTCAAGTATAGTGCCGTAATTATCGCAGAGTGAAAATTTAAAGGTTTGACTCACAATGTCCTCAAGTTAGCCCGCAGACTTGCCGGGCGATAAGAGCGTCTGCGTTCGGCGCTCGGCATCCAATCGGTTGTGTTTTATGGGGCTTTGCCGAGGAAGAGCGCACACACACACACACACACACACACACACACACAAAAAAAAGCAAGTCTGTAAACATGATAGACTGTGGAGAACCACTATACTAGGGGGCCCCCATGTTTACCTTGGCAAGAGCCTGGCCCTGGCAATGTCGGGGCGGCGTCGCTTAATTACTGTTTACATGTAAATATTAAATTATACAAACAAGCCCGCCGAATGTCTCCGACAAAAAAAAAAAAAAAAACTACAGAAATACAAATTCAGGGTCAACCTTATCTGTCTGCAACAGTTGCCGCAGCTGCGAGGAAGAGGATCGTTTTGAATCGCAAATTCGCTGCATTGTACATAATCTTCATAATTGCTAAATGCTGTTGTCCAAGGGCATTCAGGTAAATACATTGCCATCATCTGCATAATAGCAGATGCTCAGATATGTAAAAAAAGAAAAAAAAAAAAACTCATCTTGTGTCCTCGGGTAGAGGGGGGAGAGGGGCGAGAGAGGAAAACACAAAGAATGCAGGGAGGCGTTTTGTTAAAAAAAAAAAAAAAGATTCGACCGATGATCTTGAATGTCTCCAGTCAAGACAAGAGAGTTGATCCCTTTTGATTGCGGACCTGTGTTTTCCCTGACAGTCCGGGCTGGCAGCAGAGCACCGGTGCCTGCGGTGCATCTCTGGTATGGCTGAGTAAAGCACTTGTTCATTTGCAGTGAAGGGTAACATGAAACAGGCCTCAGCCCCTCTGATGGACAAGGAGATTTCACCTTCGCCAGTGAATGATAATGCATTATTAAATTTGCCTCTCTGCTCACTAGATACACTTAGCTGACCACAGCATATTTATCTCCCCATCCGAGGCTCACGTCTTGGCAGGAGAAAGCATTCTGTCACTTTTGAGGCATTTCAAAGATTAAAAAGAACCTCTCTCTTTTCAACGTCCCTAAAAGCATCCCCCCTCGTTTTTTTTTTTCGTTTTTTTTTTTTTTTCCTTCAGTGAAATGTGATTAGTGGGAGATGGTGTCACGCAATGGAACATTCATGAGGGGGAGAACAAATATCCAAATGAACTCCCCATGTCCTCGAGGAATAGCCCCTCTCTGCACCATCAGCAATCTCTCTCTCTCTCTCTCTCTCTCTCTCTGACGCGCGCACGGTGCCGGGGTGGGGAGGGAAATTTGATTGATCATCTATTGAATTATTTTTTTGCACTCTTTCATTTCAACAGGACGCACTGACAAGTTGTTTGATCATAAAGCATTATTGTCTGCCAAGTCACATTTCAGGGTTGTGATGGCTAATGATCTTGCCTCCTGACTTGGGGGAAAGTCAGGTAGTCAGCATGTGTTTGAAGCTCGCAAACGCCAAGGACATCGGGGAGGGCCGAGCGAAAACAGGGCTACATTAAAGTCGGAAAAGATGAAGAGAAGAAGGCGCTCCCGCCGAAACGCGTGGAACTTTTAATGATACTGTACGCAGGTGCCCGTCAATGTCAGGGAAATATTTACGCTGCAATATTGATGCAGAAAGTTTTACCTGGACCCCAAAAGTCTGCCCCCCCCCTGCCGGCCCACCCCTTCCGACCCTGCCTTTTTATCACTGCGACTGCATATGCAAAGAAGGAACAGAACAAAGACTACAAAGGCAGGAAATTGTTTTTCTTTTTTTTTTTTTTTTTGGTCTTTTTCATCTTTTCTTATCTAACCATATACCCCCTTTCTCTGCACGAGCCCCGTCGGTGTTCGCGAGTCCTTTAATCAGAGCTGCACTTCGTCCAACAAACTGCATTCTGGGACCATGACGGCATCGACGCTCGTCAGCTGGGCATGCACAGGCAGGGGGCAAATTACCGCTGTCCACTGCGGTTGCGGCGGCGCATCATGCGTCAGGCAGGTATGAAAGCATGCGCCTCCAGGTGACATAATACACCGCAGCTTTCCGTCCAGCGGGCTTTGGAGAACATTACGGATGCATCTCCTGTTGTGTCAACAAGTGTATATACATTTACCAGGGAAGAGCTGATATCATATTACCAATGATTCATCCGCTTTTAAAATATGGTTTACAGAATCAGCTTACATAACGTTGTCCCGTAAGGCCTCTCAGCCCGGCGCTACAGGAACACTCAACTGCAGCGTGCGGTACGGGCTCACGTCCTGCACGCCTACTGGTAAAGGTGTGTAGAAAAAGTCCTTAAGATTAATTCTTCTTTTAGTGGAGCAGCATATCGCACCGCAAAAATGATTTTAAATCCAGCCGTTAATTTGAATGCAACATTTGATGTAAAATGGAAAACAAAAGGAAAATTGCAAACTTTGTCGCACCTTACAAGTTCCAACAGCATAAGTTTAAACCTAGAAATATACGCTCATGTTAAATCAGAAACGATTTATCAATTTATTAATTCTTGTTTCTCTGGTTTTTAGATTTGACTTTAAAAAAATAGGTCAACTTCTTCTAGCCACTCTTAGCAAAGAAAATGGCGGGAAAAGAAAACCTTCAAGTAAAGTCTGATGTGTGCTGAGCTCCGCAAGAAAATAACTATTTGCCTAAAGTTGACCGTATCTGCAGCTGGATAAACAATTAAAAAGTTGGACTGGATGAGGATTAAGTTCATCTTGCCACCATGCAGAGTGAGGATTACAGTAAAAGAGGTAAAAATGAGTGCCACGAGTCTCCAAGTCTCCATAACAACCACGAGAAGCGGGTTAGGAGCCGTTTCAGTCCTACCATAACAAATTAAACGTGATGCTTTGCTAAACTTTTGCTTATTCTAAAAATTTTTTAAATACCAGTAAATTTTACATCATGTGACTTCTTCAAGAAAACCAGGGGTTGTTGGATCTTTCAGGAGGATATCAGTAAAAAAAAAAAATACTAATCTCGACAAATGGTTAATTTGTACACATTCAAGGCTATTACAAGCAGTACATTCAAAGCTATAGAAAACCTGTAAGCTGAAGAGAAGAGGGTGTACGAGTACTAGAGACATACGTCACGATAACTCTGTCTGTACACTGGAAAAAAAAAGTGTTTTTTTTTTAACTAACTTTAAAAAATTATGCTACTTTGCTACTGCTAGTTTTGCTCAAGCTATGAATCTGATTTAAGAATTATTCAAATCAGAATTGTGGCGTGTGCAAAACTAATAAAGTTATCTGAGTATTTTTTTTTTAAGTTGGTTCAAAGAAACATTTTTTTCAGTGTTTGCTCCCACCTTGTGAAATGTTGCAGCAGCTGAGTCGTCTAAAAATGTGCCACAATTACAACTTAATGTCTGATTTGTTTCTTCCTAACTGAATGCATCTCAAAACATTTTCAGGGTGATATTACGCTACTGCAAAGAAACTTACTTTATTTTAAGATTTGTTCACGCACAGTTACTAAGGACTGCAAACAGGAATGCAACAAAGTGGCTGAAACGTCTGCACTCCTCCAGCATACATACAGTGCATATGGCTTGCGTTCTGAAACACATTTTCCCAGAGGAAATCCAACGATATCCAGTGTTTGATGTCCAAAGAGTGAGTTTACAGCCAAAAAGGCTTCCGTACCTTTCAAATTTTCCCCTTGTTTGTCAGCTACCTGCTGTTTCACGAGACAGAGGCTTGTCGGAAGCTATCACCGCAGACTTGCTTTTTGAAGCAATTCAATTAGTCACATATGAGGCAACATTTAGCAGTCTGCTCGCCTTTACTTTTTTTTTTTTTCTTCCTTCCTCTCACACATCATCTTACCTCTCTATATCACAGTCTCAGGCAAATTTTGGACAATAAATCGGACCCAAGTTCAAAGAAAAAGGAAAAAAAAAAAGGACACCATCTGGCTACTCCACATTGGGTGACACAAGTTTAGAAACTGTCTTTTTTTTATTTATTTGATTCAAAAACAAACAGCCTTTGTCCTTCATCAGCACAGATGACGTGAAAAAGAAGAGACGCGGTCACAGGATATGAGCGATGAGACATTATAGCGGCTGTCTCGGAGGTGTCTGGCTATTTAAATAGTCTCCATATGAGCCGAGGCTCCGCATCCTTCCTCCGCACCCACCGAACTCTCTTCTGAGAGTGCATTGCGAGAGATTAATTTAATGCTCTGCCAGGATCATAAAGATCAAACAAGTGGAGAGATATCATTAAACCACTGGAATGTTATCTCATTTATCTAAACAAACCGATGCGATGAACAAGCCTAATTAAAAAAGCTCACCATAAACAAAGCTGCGGACGGCAAGGCCTTTTTTTTTTTTTCCCCCCCCCCCCCCCCTTTTTTTTTTAACAATGCGGCACATTTATTTTATTAATCTAATGCATCGTGTATCATATCATTACAGTTCAATATTTCTATCATTAATTTTATTCCCTTCACTTAAAGCTTTTATTGGAATTACTTTGGTTATTAGTTGGTTCTTAATGTATTGGTTACCTCTGTATCTTGCAGCTACAATCTCTCTTATCTCGCTGCATAAACCTGTGCATGTTATTCAAATTGCCTCATTTATTATGATAGCTTCCTCATGTAAATTGTGCTGACTGCTCGCCCTTGCACAGTCCTCATTAGACTAATGAAAACCTTCAAACGAAAAAACTAAACAACCTGCCAAATAAAGGTCCGGGGTTATTATGAAAATTACAACTGTTGGAGCCGGGAGAAGCTCTCTTCATTAATTCATGCTCAGCAAATTGGTAACTAATTTAGTTGCACTCCTCTGCATTAATGGGTTATTTTATAAAAATGTTTTTCCACAGCCGGAGACCTCTGGTGCGCACTCCGGAGAGCTCGGAATCCTAATCAAGTCCGGCGACATATTAGAAATTGACAATCTCGAAAGATAGCGCCGCGTGTGTCTGCGAGCGGACGCGCACGGGTCAACTAGCTGGAGCTGCTGCTTTTTACTTATTTATGTATGCATTTATTTTTTTTTCTAGGACTGCAAAGAAATTACAGTCATTTCATTATCAAGGTACAGAGAACGCACTTCGGCTGAGGATTCCAGGTACTTGGTGGAGGACTCTTCCCCTGGCTTTGTTTGCGTTACTCTTTTGTTCTTCTGAGATCCCACCACCACCACCACCCCCCACACACACACACACACACACACACACACACCATCTCCCTTTTTTTCACACTCATGCACACACAGTTAGGCGGTTTGTGACCTATAAATTCAGCTCATGATCCCGCTAATTATTACTATTCACTGCTTCACACCCCGCGTGTGAAGGTCTAACACGGATCTTCACGTCAGCCCAGCCATAGGGGAGCGTACAGTCCGATGATTTCCACAGTGGTTTTAATATCATTATCAGCTGCATCCCACCCTCCATCACGCAGAACAGCACAGCCAGTCAACAGGGAATACGGAAATCTATTATTTGCTTCATTTTGTGTTTAATCCGCAATGCTTAGAAATGTTTTCTGTCTGGAGGTTCTAATTGCTTTTCAGATAAAATAATAATAATAAAAAAACAATTAAATGGAAAAAAAAACACTTTTTTTCCCGCCTCCAAGCTCTGTTAAATAAGTCGAGTCAATGTAGGATACTAAGACTTTAACTAGGACTGAATAAGATTAAGAGTGAGCATTTTAGCAACACACACACACACACACACACACACACACACACACACACATACATACCAGAGGGATCTGCTATGAGACAAACAAAGGTTGCTGTGTTGACAGCAACCTCAGAGCCACTGTTAGGTACGGTGGATGATCTATTAGGCTGTGGGCCTTTTTCTCTTTCAAATGCCCTGGGAACCTTGTTAGAGAGGCTGGCGTTGTTAATTATTTGTTCATGTGATCCTTTATAGTCCTGTTTTATTAGTAGTAGTATTATTACTAATAAAAGAAAACAATAGCCTAATGCTAAAAAAAATTGTTGACAAAAAGAGAAATCACAAACAATTTTGCCCTCGACATTCAGGTGATAGACATTAGTTTCATTTTTCTGTTTATAACATTGAGGCAAGTTGTTTAGCAAAAAAACAAACACCAATGACTTGTTTATTGGGGTTTTATGTTTCTACCATTGTGTTTGGGAAACAATCAGCAGAACACACTCAGCCACAGACCAAAACACTTTTATCAATGTTCAGACCATGGCAACATAGTCTCTTTTTCAACACCAATGTTCTACTTGTTTGTTTTCTGTAGAGAGGTTTAATAACTACTACAATCTTTCCATCAGCATTTGGTCCTCTAGTATCTAACAGCCAAAGTTGACCGGTTAGCCCTAATAGGACTTAAAAAGAGTCACAATAGAGACATTTTCATCACCATACCACTTTCACAAAATGATCTGAGTTAACTGTAACAATGGGGATTTGTATCCATGTCTCTTTTCATGTTTGGACCGGGAGAGGAAGAGAACCAACAGCGTTTTCCTTTAAGGGGGGTCCAGGCTGGGATTTTGAAAGCAGAACCTTATGTCTTATATTATGCACACATGGCGGAGCTGTCATGTGTAAATTAAAGGCAGCTATTTTTGTCAGTAAAAACTGAGCTTTCGGCAACAAATACCCCGAGGCTTTTGGCGTGAAACGAAGAACGGATATGTGGTAAAGCGCGCCGTGTGTGGAGGACCTGTGATGCTGTGGGCCTGCTTCTCCTCCCTGCAAAACCTGTTAAGAGGACATGGCATCTTGACGTCTTTGAAATACCGGGAGATAGAGGCCTCTGCCAAAAACACAAAAAAAGAAACGGAAAACGGATTGTTTTGGGAGCTTCCAGTGAAAATAATGGCACTGAACATACCGCACGATTAAATCAAGTGGTTCACTGAACACAAAATCAACTTTGTCCATTTCAGCTCCCACATCTAATCCTGTGGAAAACCAATGGGGTGTTCTGAAAAGAAGGGAGTATTAAGAACTCTGGAACATCTAGAGATACAATTACTTCTTAATGTAGATCAAACTGAAGGCCATGGGGGCCACATCCACCCCGCCGTAGCTCTTTATGTGGCCCTTGAGACTCCAACACCAAGTTATGTCAGCTTTTTGATATTCTGCGATTGTGGAAATTCGTGCAAAATCAACAGATTTTTATTTTTTTTTCACGCTACTGCATAATTTTCCCACAAAAACGGTCAAAAGGGTTTAAGTGAGTGCTAACTCGCACACGTCTGCATTTGGCAGTGTTTACTTTTACTACAGTGTAGTAAAAGTGAAAAAACGATGTCAACGTGATGTGAATATTTCCTATTTAGCATTGAAAAATCTGTGATTTTGATTGCAAAAAAAAATCATGAGAGCAATTGTTAAATCTGGAAGGGACTGCTCAGTGTGAAAATATGTTCAGTACTGTTTAATATTAAGAAGCACTCATCAAATGCTGTATCTATTTTAACAGTTTATTTATGGTTTTTATCAACACATTCTGGCACAACCGGCCCACTGAGAGCTTTCATGATCTTGATTCGGCCCGAAATGAGAATGAGCTCGACATCCCTTCTTCAGATCACACAATCTGACATTTGGGAACCACTAAAGTAGATGGCATTTCTCACAAAGTTCCACTCACCTTTGTCAGTGTGCATCCTTTTCACTTCATGGCTCATGTCGTGGGCCAGGTCTCCCTCTTTAGGCCCAGGGGCAATGTTGGGGGACAGGCCGAGAAGGGCTTGGTTCATCGACAGCCCGTTGTGGTGTGCTGCTGCAGAAGGATCGCCAAGAAATTACTAGGAACACCTATAGACTTTCCTCTACTCTAGATTCTTAAAAAAAAAAAAAAAACAATAATACATTTGGTTATGTCGTTTGTTGCGCAAAAAGCAAACTTACGTATCCTGTCCGAGGAGCTTTCTGTGTGGGCTGGGGAGCTGGACACGCTGCTGCTGCGGTGGGATGAAGGGTGGCTGCCGGGCCTCCTGTTGTCTTCTAAGGAGGGCGCAGGGGAGGGACTGTCCGGCACACGTTCCTGCAACCCCAGCAGCCACAAAACACACACAACCAAAATAAACATCTGACGCCGATACAGAATTACACCACGAGAGTAAAAGGTTCAAACTTTCCAGAGTCATAAACAAACAAACCCCGCCCCCACCAAAAAAAAAAAAATAAAAAAAATAAAAGGGTGTCATTATCTTAAAAATTTACCTTTATAACAGAGGTGACCATTCTAGAAGGCAGACTCTGGCCCTGGGCAGCAGCAGCCATGTTTGCAATGGTGCTGAGGTGGTTCATCTGGCTCATCGCCATGGTGACAGAGGCTGGGGGCAGACTGACCGGGATCAGGGGGTGTGGCATCATCATGAAGGGGAGTTCCAGGCCTGAGACACATGAAGAGGACGCTGTTGGTTACTCAATGATGCATATCATAAGTGAGATAGCAGTCACAGGTGGGGAGGTGGAGGGGGATCTTGTGGTGCTCTGGCAGGAAAAACTCCACCCTTGCTGGTAATAATTAAGCTGTCAGCTCTGAGACGCTCTTTATAAGAAGTGTCCAGTAACAGTAAAGCTTAACGTGACCATCTGTTAGGAAATACAAGAAAAAGAGGCTGGTGTCAACTGTTAAGTACGGCAGAGGATCTGTAATGCTGTGGGCCTGATTTACTCCCGAGGACCACATTGGAGTGCATGTCGTTACGGTCCATTTTAAATAGCAATTGGACATAAACTCAACAGCCTAGCACTACTGTTAATCAGGAAAAAATGTGGAAAAGTTAAGAATGGTAGAGGATCTGTCATGACGTGGGCTTCGTTTTCTTCAAAAGCGCTTGAGAACCAATGACTCTCAGTCTAAACATTACCGTCTAATCGAAAAGTGCTGAAAAGAACATATGTCTACTGTTGAGTAAGGCGGAGGTTCTGTGAGGGTGTGGGCCCGTTTGTTTAAACCCTCAGCCAATAACATCAAGGCCTAACAAGGCCGTCCAATAGAAAAAGAAAGGGTGGAATAAGTTCAGCTAATTGCAGTACTTCTTGGAAATCATGTTAACATAAAACATATAAATATTTTACTATATGTTATTAATAGCTGCTGCTTCAATAATAATAAAGATAATGGGGGTGAGACTTCATAAACTGTTATTAGCAGTAAAGATATATTAGTTATTCTACAATGAATAAAAAAAAAGGGGGCACATTATGGAAATCGGCCCAATATTTACATGGGAAAAAAGAAAAAGAAATCCCTTTAAAAACAAGGGCAATCTCTGAAGTCATTACCCAAATGACTAGTTAAATGTGCAAATGACAAACAAGTACTGTTAGACTACAGTGTGGCAATGACTTTGGGCCAATTATCCCCCAACCAAAAAAAAAAAAAAAAAACAAAAAAAAAAAAAAAAAAAAAACAGGGTGTGAGACTGTACAATGAAAGGATTTCCATTTTCTTTCATACGTGCACAAATGAATCCATTAGAACGCGCAAGATATCTTACAAATGTTTTAAATTATTCATCTGCCGCCTGGCATTTGTCGCCCTAATTGGGAAAAACCGAAGACATTAGGCGCGCGAGAATGTAAAAAAATGTCTATTAAAGATACCATACGGGGGGTAAGGAGCTAGTCAAACAGTGGCCCTGTACTTGTGCTTGTGAGCGGCTTAATGAAAACAAGACGACTTTCAAAGAACGCGAGCGCAGACAGAAGGTCAAAGCTAGGTGTCTGTGCCTCCCCGCTCAACCAGCGCACCCCCCGCCCCCACCTCCCTCTCTCTCTCTTTCTCTCTCTCCCTCTCTGCTTCCCCTCCTCGGCTCTCCTCTGGGACTTTGAACTGAGCGGGATCAAAAGTGACTGGAAAACATTTTGGTCTCGTTCCTTCGCCACTCAGATGCTTCTCCTCAAAACTGCTTGAAAGAAAAAAAAAAAAAATAGAAACAACCTCATAGACACTATTGGATCTGATTGAGCCTCTCCGTAGATTTTTTTTTTCCCATTCCTTTTTTCTCTCTTTCTTTGGCAGCCTGGTTCAAGGTAAAAGAAAAGAAAGACAAACCAACAAGAAAGACAGAAAGTAAAGCAAATCTGCATGAAAGAAACAAAGAAAGGAAAAAAAAAAAAAAAGACGATGGCGCCATCCACAAAACAACTCCGGTTCTTTTCTCTTTTTTTTTTGTACCAAACATCAGTAGCCAAAGGGCAAGGAGATCTGTATGGCGAAGCCTCTAAAGAGAAGGACACTGGTTTGAAAAATGAAAGGACCTGAGAAGTACTCCTCTCTGTCATTCTACCTCCTTCCAAAAGAAGCATTGATTTCCATAAGAAAGATAGCACGCAGTTTCTCAGTGGTGAGTATTTCCAGACAATATAAAGCAAAAGGGGGAGATTAAAGAAAGGCGGAAGCCAAGCTGCACCTTGTAGCGGCGCCTCTGCCGAAGCTCAGACTGAATCAATTACCACTCAGCAGGCTAAGCTCAATTAAAAAACACCACAGAGGGCCCTGATTGCAGGGGTACTTACTGCGGGACAACATGGTAAGGTCTCGGCTACCTATCAGGCTTTCAAGGCCACTCAAAGGCCGGAGAGAAGAGACTTATTCTGCCTTTGAGGCGGATGTATTACACCCATTCAATCAGGCACAGTGACGCGCATTGGGAAAGATTTTCGCCATATTGGAAAAAAAAAAGAAAAAAGTGGAAAAGCCACCTAAAAATCACACGTTCTGTGTTTCTGCAGTAACATTCCTGGACTTATCTCCGTGTTATTCCTTGCACTTGACGGGCGTACGAAATCTCACGTCCCCACCTGACTGACGGCCTTTCAGGAGAAAACACTGGACTTGTGTTCGCGCCGAAGGAGGGGTATTAGTCTCGCTTTCAGCGTCGGCCCGGCCCCTTTCTTGTCACCTCGTCCCAAAGTGGTGTTTCTCCCATAAAGACCTATTCAGGCCGCAGCGAGGGAATGTGCCACAGACCTAACAAGGCTCCACCAAATCCCTTTGTTTGCGGCTGAAAGGAGCCAGGTGAGGAGGAGGTTATTCAGGAAATGGGCCGGTTTTCGCCACGCAGTTAAGTGTCATTCACGTGTAATTTCCTTCTAGTTTGTGATGTAAGCTCCAAACATTACTTAACTCTGGATTAATAAACAACATGTTTTTCTTTGTCCTTTTTTTTTTCCTATTCAAAGAAACCGATAAACATTAGTTTGAAGCGGTGATGCCATGCAGTGGATATTATTGGTACCGATGACAAAGGGGGCATAAAAGTTCTTTCATTCAGGGAGAAAAAGCTCCGATGTTAAGAAATAATTGCCCGGTGGTGGAATTACCGTCACGCCTACCTATACAGTTAAAAAAATAGAAAATAAATAACTGACTAATTTTTTGAAATTATTTTTGCATTATGTATCCTTGATCTAAGCTAATCAGACTGATCTAGAGACGTCAAAGAAAAACACAATTGTTTTGTTGGGGACTAAAAATGCTATGAAAGCCATTTTTTAGTTTTCTAACTACTACTAAGTTGGACATAAACCCAAATTAATTACACAACCTTATATAGAGAGGAAGACGTAAAGGCATCCAAAACCCCACTGTTAGTAAAGTGGAGTAAAAAAAGGCATGTTGGGGTCTCCAAGCCAACTATCACCAGGAAATATTATTTTCTGTGTTACCACGAAAAATGTAAACAGATTTTGCCCAACTCAGATGACAGTACTGTAGAACTATTTGGTAAACGCTCGAACTGGGCTTGGCACGAAACAAACGGACGAGTACGTGGAAAAGCATCCTTTTCAGTTCGGTAGTGGATCTGTAATGCTGCGGGTCTGCTTCTCGTCCGACGGCTCTGGGAACCCGGACATGTTGCATAGAACCCTGAAAATTGAAACACCAGGATGCTTCCTAGAGAAACTTGACGTCCTCCTACTGGAAACTGAAAATGGGTCGTTTACCAGGTCTTATGGCATGATGCTGATGGAAAAACATCTGGACAAATCAAGACAGAAACGATTCAACAGACACAAAGTCAGCCGCAGTGACCATAACTAAATCCTAATGAAAACCTGTTGGGTGAGCTGAAGAGAAAAGCATACGAGAGGACAATCTACAGACATTGAAGTCTGTATTTCCCAAACTCTTTGGTGTGCGATTATGCTATGGCAAAAAAACATATGTTTATTTCAGAGCTATTGAGGCATCTTTACCAGGTTTATTTTAGCTGCGCTGATCTCACACGTACAGAAAGTTTAGACCCGACGAGGTGAATTCCTACAACAATCCCCCCCGCGCGCACCCTCCTTCGCACTCAGCCCACCGTCTCTCCTGGAGGGCATAAACAATACATTTGGAGTAATTTACCTGAAGTAAGCCTGAGGGAGACCGCAAAGGTGAACTCCTATTTACCATCATTAAAACTACAAATCGCTTAATACCAATATAAACAGCTCAGCTATTATGTTGTGCCGTGCTTTTGCGAGTTCACGCTCGGATGAGCAGAGATCCGAATCGCGGAGGATGAATTGGATGAATTAAAACAGCCCTCGGTAACAGCATGATTACAAAGCTGTTACATCGGGGCTTTTTCGGCACTTCTAGTTGCTTAACGGAATCGGATCAGAAAAAGAAATAAGGTTCAATGTGGGTTTTTTTTTTTTTTTAAAAAGATTAAAGAAAGAGTAGAATTTATTTTGAAAACAACACTTGACTTGACTTTTGCTGTGGTTAATCTCTTTATGAGAACAAGACCTCAACCTTTCCGGCTATAAAAACCTACAGAAGGGAAATAAGAGGAAGAAGAGCTAAGCCTTTGTCATTGAAAATGGTATGAGAAACAAGCACCCTCCCCTCCACACTCCACCCCCCCACCCCGAACCTTAACTCTGCTGTGGACAGATTTCCCCTGACAAAAATTAAACTAGCTCCTACTTGGCACTTTATTATCTCTTCAACTGAATGATTTATTGTTTGTGGAGAGAAAGAAGCAAAGAGAGAGAAAGGGAAGATTACATTTCCACCTAAAGCTGTGGCCTGATCTTGTTTTTCTTTTCTTTTCTTTTTTTTTTTGTCCAGGAAAAAAAAAAAAAAAAAAAAAAATGCTCCCGACAAACAATAATGTCAGCTGTAATTGATCAGAGGTCACTGGCTGGGCCTGCAGTAAAAGCGCACTATTTAAGCGACAATCGGCCCCGCGCTCTTCAGACGCTGGCTAATGAAGCTGTCTGTCTGGGCTATTTACCTTCTCTTAAATGGAAGGGGAGAGATGTACTGTAAGAGACAGGGCTGGAGAGGATCTGCCTCTTGCTCCTGTGAAATAGGACCTGCACATGCCTCAGGAATGTATAATTGGTTGCCGCAGCCAAAGCCGGGGATTCGGCGCTAATTAAATGACTTGTTTAAAGCCTATCTGTCTTTGTTTGGGAGGCTCTGGGCTTCAGAACAATGCATTGTAAATGCTGTTGTCAAACAAACATTCCCGGTTATCCTTTGATTGGAATTGAACAAGACAAAGGGCTGATTTACTCAATGCTAAGCCTCTGGTTTTTCATGCTGTTGAATATAGTTTTCTTTCTTTTTTTTTTTCTCCTTCTGATCTGTCAAAACCAACAGGAACAATCCAGTCAAGCAGCTAAATAGACCGACTCCCTGCACAATCCAGCCTTCTGCAGCAAAACAATCTGAGTTTTCCTGCTAATTGCTCTTGTAAAATGCCCCCATGTTGCGCTTGTGTTTCTACAAAGGTGAGGTGGGGTTACGGAGTCTTTGTTGTGGTGGTGGTGTTGAAGATTCAAGCACTCAGCCCCCCCCCCCCCCCCCCCCCCCCCAACCCAAACATACCATTTTTGGAATGATGTTTTTGGGGG
>NW_015114195.1:66222-69308 GCF_001443285.1 Poecilia latipinna | reverse complement strand
CCCCCCTCCCCCCAAAAAAGAAATGAGCGGCTAATGATAAAGTTCTAGAGAGCTTGGGGCGGCGTAGCTGCAGATCGGGCGCCGCGTATGCGGTTGCTATAGTCCTGGATTTGATTCCTGACCTTTGAACCTATGGTGCATGTCTTCCCCTTCTTCTACCCCTTCTAATTTCCTGTCTGATTACTGTCAACAGTGGCACAAAAAAATGTTTCAAATCCTTGACTGTAAAGGTGTGGACAAGATGTGACATCAAAATGCCGAGATATTTCTCGCTAAAGTCAAGTCTGTCTCACGATGTTCACTTGGTGTCTCAGCATAACTTCGTCTGTTTGAAGTCGGTGTTTCTAGACTCATATTTTAACGTAAGAAAGGGAAGTTGCTCTGTTATCAGACTGATTGGTAACGACTGCTTATTGGGGTGGTTGACAACTCTCGATTTCAACAGTCAATCGATAATTGTCCACAGAGGTTTGTGGATTTCAACAGAAAAAGGGTCGGGGTCAATACGCCCTGTCTTCTTACCCCCGTCTTGTTCCCACGTGTCGCCATTTCCTCTCTTCCTACTTCCATTTTGTACCCATGCAGTCCACTTTGATTGGAATCCTATAGACAGTGTGGACAGATTTTAAAAAGTGAGAAAAAATATATACATACTTGGAGCCTGAAAGTGCAGATGGGTTAATGTGACTTGCGCTCTGGGTTCACCACAAGTCACGCTTTTCCAGACTCAAATTTAGAACATTCCTAACATATAAACACCAAGGAAAGATGGGTTTACCTGCTCTATTTGTTATCAGCTCATTACCAACCCCAGTGGTGGATTTGCCTTCAAACTCAGCAGTGTGTCGAATGGCCTTTTTGTTGTACTTTTGGCAAAAATGGTAATTTAGATCACATTTCAAAATAAAGCGGATACGAGCGACTGGTATCCGCTGGTATCCATGGATACCAGCGGATACGAATCCACAAACAGATTAATTTGTGGATTTTTCTGTGGAACATTGAGTCGATTGGCTGTTGCCCCCAAAAACTGAGATATGGAAGACCACTGTGCATATTAGCTCATGTTAACATATATTTGGTGTTTGAATTATTAAAATAGGTATTCAGAAACATTTCTGGTCTCAAGTATTACAGGATTTCAGCTGTTTGTGAGTGGTTGTGGTCCCTAACCATCACAAACAAAAGGGTTCAGCTGTATATTTTGCTTAATGCACTATTGTTTTGTGATTTGTGATCATTTTGTTATTATGTATTAAAAGTATGTTTTTAAAAAATGCCATTTTAATGCTTGGTTTGGTACTTAAACCACACCCAGGAGTGATATGAACCCCTGAGGTAAGACTCTTTCCACGGTTTGGATTTTTGAACCAGTGTCTGTATTTCACTGTGGGTTTTCTGGCAGTAACTCAACAACAAAATAGTATTATTTAATTTGGAAAAAAAAAAAAAAATCAACTTTAAAAAATAACTTTATTTGCTTGACAATTAAACAGAATCAAATTGAGAAACCAAAATATATTTTTTTTCTATACCAAAACAAAAGTCTCTTTTTGTCTAAGTAGATAATGTGGAAGAAAAAGTTCCATACTTTTTAAAATTAGGAATCTACACATATTAAGACTGCATAGGAAGCTGACGTAGTATAAATATGCTTCAATGGTCAATATGACTAAGAAAATGCTTTATAAGTTCAGTGCATTTCTTATTTACCTGGACTCAACTTTTGGACACTAATGCTCTTTAAGACAGTTTTTGAGTTTTGAAATCTTCAGCCTGTTTGGGAAAACAGAAATAATTTCTTGTCTTGTTCTCATGGAATGAATATCGAGTATCGTCTTGTCCTGTGAGTCATATGTATCAACTCCTCCTTAATCACCCCTTAAAATTCACGTCCTCAAAAAGAAATCTAAAGCGTGAGAGGTGGAGGGATCTCTGCACCCGACGAACCGACCGAACGCGAGTCGCCGCCTCCGTAAGCATGCCGTAGAGCGGCGTAAAGACAACACAGGTGCCCAGAAACATACCTTCTCCTTCAATCATACGAGGAGTACACACACAAATGCAAACAAGGAAGAAAAAAAAAAAAAAAAAAAAAACAGACATACACAGATGGCATTTTCAGTCAAGGCTGGTGAGTCCTGTTTCTCATTAAAACACGGAGGGGGGAGAAAAGGTATGGCGCTTTGATGTAGCCACCCACAGCCCTTCAGTGTCATTGAAAGAAACTTTGAAGCTTTTTGTGTTTACACAGTTAATGTCGATAATAAAGCAAACATCTTGCCTTTGTTAAATACCTGCTCTCGGCTCCGTGCCGGCGTGCACGCAACGCCCGAGTTGAAACGGGACGACATAAAAAGAACACATCATCGGCGCAACAAAGAGCGGTAAACATGAAAACAACGGCGGCGTACGGATGATTGCAGGCCAGACATGAGAACACATGCGAACAATATGCTTTACATTCGGGAAAGCCGTGAGGATCGGAATGCATTTCGGCCTCGTCCGCGTCAACAAATGAAACGGCTTTAATGCGAAAGGATAATAAAAACAAAACAAGACAAAAAAAAAAATAAAATAAAATAAAAAAAGAAAGATGCACTGATTTCATTCAGGTGGGTGAAGATTTCCTGCCAAGACACCTCATGTAATGCGGCAGAAAGCATGATAAGAAAACATTTCTGATTTGATGAGGTAACATAATTGCTTCCCAATGCAAACCCACCAGAGTGTAACATGTGCTGGAAATTATCAAGGAGACAGACAGAGGTGTTTGTCCTTAAAAGAGTATTAAACACACACACGCACGCACACACACACACACACATAAAAAAAAACAAAAGAAAAAAATCCCACGGCAGGCAACTTTTATGGGATAATTTAAATCCTCTGCTCGGATGGCGCGCATTCCTTATGAAAATTGAAAGATCAATCATCTCTGTGACAGATCTGTTGTGAAAGAAGTTCTTCCTGTCTTTTGAAGAGAAAATGCTAAACATGTTTGCTCCACCAGTCGTCACCCCCTCCACCCCCCCCCCCCGCCTCGGCATTCCCTTCCTCACCCCGCCTCCGTCCAAACAAACCCG
>NW_015114195.1:52597-63049 GCF_001443285.1 Poecilia latipinna | reverse complement strand
TGAAAGAAGTTCTTCCTGTCTTTTGAAGAGAAAATGCTAAACAATGTTTGCTCCACCAGTCGTCACCCCCTCCCCCCCCCCCCCTCCGCCTCGCACTGCCTCTCCTCGCCCGCCCTCCTTGCAAACATCCCCGTTTCAGCTGTCTATTTGTCTCTTTGCTGAAAATGTTAACGAACAGAGCAATAATCAGGCCATATGCTTGCATGTGGCAAATCTCATTACAGTAAATGACCTTTACTAACCAATGCCAACATTCTTGTGCTTGATAACGCAGAGCAGACAGGGGGATGGGGGGGGGGAGATGAAGTGAAGGAGTGGGGGTGGCACATAATGGTGGGTTTAGTTAAACACACTCATGAGCGGGGTTGGATGTGCCCGAGAGAGCCAGGCCCTTCTGGACGCATTAGCCAAACAGCGCTCGCCTTTCTAATTTGGGTTCGGAACCAGGCTCGCTTCGCATTTGTCTCGCATCGCTCTCGACGGCGGCGGCGACGCGCTCGGGCATCCGTGCGAGAGGCCCGACACCCGAGCACTTGCAATAAGCCTCCGAGCTCGGGGGGGGGAAAAAAAAAAAAGTGCTGCGAAGCAGAAGGAGAGCGGCGCTATTACCAGCAGCTGTTACTACTGCGGGTGCAATATATTCAAGTCCAATCAATAAAGCTCCTGCAGACAGTGACACCCAAGCAGACAGAGGAATCATTTTCATCTGATACTTAGAAAAAAGCTCCCCCCTTTTAAAAAGATTGCTTTCAGTCAATGACAACCAGTTGTCATTTGACTAAAGCCCCTGAAATGAAATATATTGACGAGCGCTATCAATCACGAGGCGCTCTGCCGTCATATCCTGTTAGCGGAGGGGGTCGGTTTGCACATGGTCATTGGATGATCTGCTTTAATTAGAAAACCGGCATCTCGCCTCCTGCTGCGTGCTTCAGAAGAAAAAAAAAAAAAAAAGAAAAGAAAAAAAAAAGTAGCAATAATGTGGATATAGTCTGAAGTGAAAAAGAGTCTGCTGACTCACCAATGAGGCAATATTTGAACTAAGATGTTTGGCACTGAAGGAAATTTTCAACAAGAAACACTGAAAATGGCTTATAGTACATCTGTGAGCAGCAGTGGCGGCTCTTGCGTGAACAGTGCCCTGGGCGAGCTCCTCCGTGTCCCCCCCCCAACTCTTCAGCTCACAAGAGGATTAACAATAATTATTTGGCAAATACGAGTTGAAATTTCCACACTATTTTAAAGAAAATTCAGACTCGATATTGTTTTGTTTGCACAAAGATAGTAGTCCTTTTTTTTTGCCCAGTAAACAACAGAGAATAAGCCACTTCAGGTTTGACCAAACTAAGTGTTTTAGATTTTGAACTTGACATCGATGTGGAGACTAAGCACTAGTAAATCAAAAATGTGAACTGCTTTGGGTCGTTTAGTAGGTAATACTTGTATACATAATGAGCAGTGAGTATACCTCATGAACCTGCTCTTGGGCTGATACACCAATGGTAAGAACTGATCTATTAATTACTTTTTAAATTTAATAAATTACAACATACATGGGTAGGTTACATTATGAAAGCATGGAAAAGGTTTTAAAAAGTTTTGTTTACCAAAAAAAAACAAAAAAAAAAACAAGCTAAACATCCATACAATAGAGACACCAGAAAACGTACAAGGTGGAGAGATAAAAAAAAAAGCAGCAGTACCCCTCCCCACCTGTTGCTGTACACTGCCAGTCAGCTGGGAAAAAAAAAGAAAAATACTACACTAGATATATTTATTATATTGAATAATATTTTGAGCAATAATAAAATTTACTTGAAAACTATTACCGGATTTACCAGCTGTTCAAATTCCAATATTACATAGTGTGGCAAAGATAACATTATTCAAGTAATAATCAGTTTGTTGAGTTACTTTTAGCAGGGAAGGAAAAGTTGTTGCTTTTTCTATTTTAAGAAAAATAAAACGTGGAGTCATACATTTTTGTCGAATTGTTTTTGTGGAAATACAATATCCAACTGTGGTTTTACCAAAGGTTGTCACGCAACCTCATACCGACCTGAAACAAATTGTATAAAGGTATTTAGTCATCATCCTCCAATAAGAACTCAGCTATTGAACAACTTTGATTGGTCGGACCCATTTCAGTCATTGGATATTTCTCTTCAGAACCAGACATTTATGTTATCTAGTTCAATTATGCACATACTTATTGATTAAACAACTTTCTTTTCAGTTGAAGCGGTGAATGTTCTTTAAATTTGAACCTGCCTACCCCCCCCTCCCCTGCATCTGGCTCTCATAGAAATAGACTTGGTAAGGTTAAAGATGTCTGGATTCGCTACAGCTGAATGGTTTAAGTATCCTAATTCAGAAAGAACGAGAAAAGAAAAACAAGCCTTTCATTTCAGGCAGAACGGAACCGAGTATTTCCATCACACTAACGCTCTTTTGATTCTCCGCCCTCATCGCTGCACCAGCCGACGTGTGTTTTCCGGTGTAATCACAGGAATGGGGAATGTCATTTTCTTGTTGTCATCACAGCGTCATCAGCGTTATTGTGTACGCCTGGATATCATTCCTCCACGCTAATGCCTCCCTCTTACGCATAATCAGAGTCGAATGGGAACGCATGATATCCAGGCTGTGCAATGCGGCCGAGGCTGAGGACGCGCGTGGAAAAACCCCCCCCCAAAAAAAACAAAAAAACAAACGCTCCCGTTCTACGCGGTCGCACGCCACGTACGCTCCACGTTCCCTCCCGACCTGCGAAAGCCCATCATCGCTGAAAGGTTGAATGTCATTTATTACACGTATCACATTTACACCAAGTGACATTGTCTTTTCAAATTGCGTTGATCTCTTCACTTTCAAAGGTCAGCCCCTCGCCTGGCTAAATTCAACCTGACAGAGAATAGTGAGGAGGGGACAGCCGAACACATGCATCACTCCCGCATCAAAGCGCTCCAAATTAATCTTTCCAATTAACGGAGAACGAGTCCTAATGCTGATGAAGGCCGACAACTGGACTGGTCAGCTGTTTTTATTTATTTTTTTTTTATTTTAGTTTTTACACAGCTCTCCTCCTGGTGTTTGGAGCTAACCACAAGAGACAATCAAACAAATATTCCTCTGCCTCTCTTGGTACGTCTTGTCCCTGCAACCCTGCCGCCACTCGAATATGACAAAACTTGATATGGATCATTACAGAAATAATGTTTAATCAATGCCCCCGTCGTCCTCCTCCTCCTCCTCCTCCCCACTACTACCACCACCATCACCCGTTATTGTAATCTATTTTTTGCAGTTGTGTGCGTTTGTGTGTTCTTGCAGTTACATCGGTGCGCCTCGCAATTTCCCAATCATGCATATTCAAGTGGAATACGCTGATGCTTAACAGCCGACGCAACAGGAATTAGAACGAGGACATTAGACTTCATTAAAGGGAGAAATGATTATCAGGTTTATCTTTTGAAATGTCTATTAAAACGTGTGCCGCTCCTTCACTTATCTGTCACCTGGCTCCCATGAGCCTGGCACGCTAATAGAGAGATGGTGAGGGCCAAAGCCCAAGAGGGAGACAGAGAGCCATCAAGCTCTTCACTCAGACTGGAAGGCTTCCTGTCTGCTCTGCCACTCTATATCCAGCTTGGTGTGTCTGACTCGGTTACCCCCACTAGTCTCCATTTCCCCACAACAGCGGCAGCTCGAAAAGACCCAATTTCGTCCCTGCAAAGCTGCCCGTATTGAAAGAAGAGCTGAAAAAAGCGAGACTTTGTTCGCGTGAAACGGGCGAGAGCACAGTCCGATGCGTTCAAGGATATAATTTTCAGGTTCCACACACATTTTTCATGTCAAAATGACATACTTTTAGACTTTAAATATGGATGCGTGGATAAATGGATGTACAACAATCGGGACTTAGACAATGGGAAATGTTGAAATAGTTGTTGTTTTTTTTATTTACTCAAATCAAATTCCACACTTTTCCAGACTAAGTAGGAACTTTGGGGTTCTACCTCAGCCTGTGGCAACAATCTCTTCTCTCCAGGAGCTTTGTCTGACAAAAGCTCCCATAAGACCGCCAGAGAGGAAGATGGATGAAGTTGCCCCCAGACACTCATATCAGGTCAGTGTGTGTTTTATCCCCTAATGGTTAGGGTTAGGATTGATTAGGAGGGCGATACCAGATCTGAGCCCGAGGGCCGCGTGTTATGTCAGGAGGAACAGGAAGCGGCAGCCTTCCTTCCTCCCCTCGTGGCCCACATTCGGCAGGAGCCCAGGCCACCAGCGCAAGTGTGAGCTAGCAGGTTTTCTTGGAGCGTGCCGTAGTTAGCTCATAGGATATGTCCTTCCACCCTGAGAGCTTTATTATTAGAAAGGACATAAACAGACTAATTAAATCGCAGCAGTGGAGCTGGGGCTGACAGCTGGCGCTAAGACTGTGACTGAACAGATCCCTATCAAAGAGCAGGGAGTCTCTGTGTGCTCTGCCATTGTGTGCCTCTGTCTGTTCACGGGCTTTACTGTGACTTACATTGCTTTGGTAGCTCTACAGTGTGTTCTAAAGCATCCACACCCTTTAATCTTTTTTTTTTTTTTTTCTCATATTGGACTGTTACGGCAAAGATCGGTGTGTCTGGGGGGGATATTATGACAAACAACCCCAAAAATCAACGGATAACTGTGAAGCAGAATGAAACGGGCAGTCTTGTCTTGTAGCATCCCCACAGCATCACTCTGCCACCACCACAATGCAGTGCTGGGTTCATGTGCTCAGCGAGACATGTTAGTTTTCCAACGCTGACTGCATCAGGCTGAAAAAGTTCAACTTTGTTCTCATCTGACCAGACCACCACATGTCAGCTGCGTCCCACATATGGTAACTAAACGTTTTTCTGAAAGCATTTCCTTCCACCTGAGCTGTGTCTCCCTGCAGCCCCTCCAGAGTTAACCTGGGCTTCTCAGGTACATCTGAGTAATAATCTCCTTATACAACCTGGGACTTTTTCCAAAAATTGACTTCTGACCAGCCTGGTGAGAAACTAATTGAATTACACACAGCTTACTAACTTATTAGATGACTTCTGAGGAAGGACTGCAAATTATGCTACACCTTCCAATTCACAAATATGTGCCGTCATACGTTACATAAAGTTCTAATACAACACAATTATTTCCTATGGCTGCGACATGAAAAAAAATGCAAATAACTACCTGGGATGTGAATACTTTCGCAGAGCACTGTTGATGTGCTCAGCTCCTAAGTGATAACAATACTCTTTTCATCCTAATTTCCTTCACACATAACCTAATGTCTTATAAAGCAGACCAAAGCAAAGCATCCAGACTCACTTGTACGGTTCCGAATGTTACAAATGCTTTCCAGCAGAGCGGTAAACACGCCAGTAATTAGCACGCGGTATCCGAGCTGACTTCCGCCGGCTCCGCAACACGGTCAAGCGCAGACCCCATATAGAGAGGAGCCTAGTTATGCATTGATCTCAGAAAATTAAGGCTAACTAGCCCAGATTGCGGCATCTTGATGTACCTTCTGGATGAGCCGTGCGCTCTGCCCGTATTGTTAGCACGGTAAACAGGACAGTTTTGAATCAAATGAATACACGCTGAATAATTAATGCGCCGTAAAGCCTTATCGCTACCTGTGTGCACAAAACGTAAAAGCACCGATGATGAGAAAATATGGTTTTAACGAGTCAATAATGGTGAGTGCAACAAGAACGGCCTAATCAATGAGGCTGCAGCGTTTGCAAACAAGGACTTGAATTATAACGCCAATAATTGATCTCTTCCATTTCCCCCTATTTTTCCCCCCCCCCCAACTCTCTCTCATTTGTGTGATGTCATTGTTTATCGAGTGCTTGGTGCCAATGAGGGATGATGGGAAGTTTCAGAGTTTGTTTTTGCTCTGACTTTTGCTCCACCCTGTCTTCTCTTTCCCCGCTCCCCAGCTCTTCCCCCCCCTAACCCCCCCCCCCCCACACACACACCCCCTCCTCCCCTTTCTCCATTTGTAAATTTGCAAGCTGTAGCACCAGCTTAACCAAAAAGGATTAAGTCCCATACCCAACTGAGAACACAGATAATGCTCAGTAATTGGTAAAAAATGAAGATGAATGGGACAGCTAGATAAGGACCAATTAGCTGCTGGGAGTGTACAGCTGTGGTCTCCTCACAGAGCGCTCTCAGGGGCCAAGGCCCGCTCATTTTGTAGCAATGCGTGCACACAGGCAAGCAAAAAGAAAAAAATAAATAAAAAATTAAAAAAAAACACCCACACATTGGAAACACCTAAGCATGAGGGTAGGTCTTGCAGGAAATTTGCCTGATGGCCCACAGAAACAAAAACGATCATCTCACACCTTCCAGTCAGGCAACTCTCCAGGTACCCATCAGCACCCCATTCGGCTTCAGCCCACTTTCACATTTCAGAAGCTAAAAAGGTCCTAAAAGTTTCGCAAAAAGAAGAAGAAGAAGAAGAAAAAAAAAAAGTGGTTTCAGAACCAGACAGCAAAATCGGTGAAAGAAAATCAGCGACTGTTGTGTCTTCTCTTCCTGCGGTGTTGTCTTTCGGTGACTTGTTTGGTCGGCATGTTGTGGCATCATCTGGCTGATGACAGCGGAATTCCCATATCTAATTACAAACAGGATTTCAGATCCATTAGTGCTGTGTGGCGGGGCGTCAGATGAGTGGCAGGGCAGCACCCAGTGGCCAAAGATGGACGCGGGGTGTTAGACGGAGACGTAAGTGAGACACGGCTGAAGAAAGTGGCCTAAAAACGAGACGCGTCTTATCTCTCCTGTCTCCGCGTTTCTCCAGGGGAAAAGCACTTTATTTTTTATTTTTTCTTGTGCACTCTGGAAAACAAAAGCAATTCCTTCCCTTGAAATTGGCAGGTGTTTGTTAGCGGCCAGCTGACAATATTTTTGCTGCCAGTAATGAAGGTTGTGTCCGGGGTCAATGCGTTGGGAGGGGACGGCGCGGGCGGTTTATCCCCCTCAAGGCCGAGCGCCACACGTGTTTTCACTCGGTCTGTGATCTGTAATTGTGGCATTTCCTGAGAGGCGCAGGAACAATCCACATTGTGCTTTGAGAGGGCTCCCTACTGCACAACTAAAGACTGCGAGGGGAAAAAGAAAAAAATCAAAGACGGATCCCCCCCCGCCCTTCTAATTCCATCTCCCTTCATGATTATTTGTCGTTCCTACTTCTTTATCCATCACTTCTTTCCCATGCACAATTTGTTTTTCTGTCTCTGGTTTAATATTTTGGCAAAGGGTTGAAGTTTTTCCCCCCTCATAATTAATAACATTGATGCAAACAGGAATGTCTAATTGTAATGAATATTTAATGGGAGAGAGAAACATTAGCCTGTTCAATTTACATCAACACAAAGACGGCAGTGGGCAATCCAGCTCCGCAAACAGCACAGAGTGTCCTTCACTGGCTGGCTCTCTTTAAGCGCTTCACAATAATAAAAAAAAAAGAAAAATAATAATTAAAAAAAAAAAAAAAAGCACTCTGCTTCAGACAAACACCAAGACAAAGCACCTGTATTTTTTGCCTCCCTCGGTTTATGTAGTGGTTGTTCCTGATTAAATGGATCCACGTCCTGAGTGGTATTATCAGAGACGCGCACATTAACATATCAATTCCTATCTTTGGTCGTCACATGATTTGTTTAAGCAAACATGTCCGTTCTTGCGTGGCTCGGAGCTGGATGATTATAATATGTCAGTCGGTCTCCTAGGAGACGCTTGTGGTCGGAGTCGGACTTTAAAACAGCGCACGGAAATTCCCAGGTCAGCAGCGCTGTGAGCAACAGTTAGACTGCTCTTAAAGCGAAACTGCAGCCCAAAAGCACTTTCCCTTCCTACCCACACCGTGTCACTAAAGTGGTCCATATATTTGGACTGCTTTTTAATGACGGTGGAGATTCACCGGATTTGTAGATTTTACGCTTTGTCGGCTTTGAGTGTTGACTAATTTATTTTTTCCTAAGTAGGTCATGCCGACAACAACTATCTTTAAGGTGGAAGTCGACACCGACGGAAGAGGTATTAAAATGAACTATTTTCTGAAGAGCCTCAAAAGCTTCTAGAACGGAAACAGTTTTCCAAAAAGGTGTTCAGGAGCGCCTACAAACACAAACGCTCACTGATGTTTAAACTAAGGCTGCGTAAGACAAGAAGCTCTATATTTACCATGGTTTGATTACAAAATAACGATAGTTTGATTAACACGCTTTATGATCAACATGTCTGCAACTTTCCCTGAGCCTGAGCAGCCTGGTCAATAAGATCTGTATGAGTAGTGGTCATAAAATGCAGCAAAAGTCCTTCAAAGCAGTAAAATATATTATTCATAGGTAGAGTTTTAATGCGTAGGACCTAAAATGTTACGGTCTACCAAATGTGGCATCCAGGTGGTTCATTGCTTCACTCAGAGGTGTGCAAAATACAAAAAAAAAGAGAAAAAACGCATGCTACAATCTGTAAAGGAAGAAAATTAGATTCTCTGTTACTTTAACAGTTGGGTTTTATTTCAACATATAGCTTATATAACCTCTTGAGCTGAATGACTTAATTGTGTACATTATTAATGAGGCAGATGGGTCCACAACTTTGTGTCATTTTGGAAAAGATTTTACTACGTACATTTTACTTTACATGAGAAATGTTACATTTGTTTTTATTTATTTTTAAAAGACAAATTGGATTTGGAGGACACAGCTTTACTGAATCGGTAGTGCGGAGTCAGAAACAAGACTCTGATACGCGCTTTAGATAATTGAACATAGCAGTCATTCACCCTCCAAATCATTTTCCTTCATAAATCAGTTCAAACTGAGCCTGTTTTTTTTGTTTTTTCTTTTTTTTGGTTTGTTTTTTAAGTAAAGTTACAAAATGCTTCCATCAAACACATTAGAGTCAGAGGGGGTGTAAAAAGAAGAAGAAGAAAAAAGGCGGCGGCGTGCTGCTTCCTTCGTTTCATGGCTCCACAGTGCAGAACCAGGGCCATATATCTCCAGCGTATTATCAGGATGACTCCTGCTGGCCACCCTGTCACAGGAGAGTGCTTGATATAAACAAGAGATTGCTGCGACACCCAGTAATCAATATTAGGATGGTTTCAGTACCAAACATCATTTGTCTCTCCGAACATTCCTTTGACCAAACGGAGCATTAATTCAAATCATAAATCTGAGCTGATTTAAATCCGAGGAGAGACAGAGAGGAGGGGGTGGGGGGAGGATGGAGGGAGTCTCTCCCCCTACGTCCCCCCCTCCTCCTCATCCCTCCCCGATTTCTGACTGCCTGCCCCTAATGATTTATTTTCTACATTTCTGCGAGCGAGAGATTTGTCCATACTCACTGACAGGTCACCTTCAAACGCCAGTGGCAGACTGTTCATCACCATGCAGACGAGCATCTCATCGCTGCGAGTAAATATTAAAGAAAAAGAATCCAATTGATTGTGGATGGGCCTGAGAGGCGTCACTGCCATATATTTCACTCAGAGAGCTAATGCCGCGGCCCACACCTAGAAGCGTTCCCTCCTCTTCTTTTTTTTTTTTTTTTTTTTTACCCAGAATTATGATTCTTCCGGAGAGCCTTGTGTGGCTGGCTGCGCGACTCAAGGTTACAATTTAAATTGTAAAAAGATAAAACAGTTTCT
Organism: Poecilia latipinna; assembly: GCF_001443285.1. Lineage (NCBI taxonomy): Eukaryota > Metazoa > Chordata > Actinopteri > Cyprinodontiformes > Poeciliidae > Poecilia > Poecilia latipinna. Next base: position 53,349 of record NW_015114195.1, on the reverse strand, counting down.
TATTAGCTCCATTGCCACAGCCTTGCTGTTTGGTGCTCACATTTATCTTTATTTCCGTGACCTCGGAGGCTCATAGTCTCCCAATTTTTTTTTTTTTTTTACACACTCCATTCTCTCGGCGTGATGACCTCACGCTTTATGCATTTTGCATTGTTAAATCGGCTTTGAAACACATCCTGTTTTCATCTCCCGCGACACAATCTCCACTGTGTCAAGTGTTACTTTAGAAACGGGGGCTGTTTATTACAGTAAGTGAACGGAAACCTCGATTTAGCGGCCCATGCTGCAGGGATTTCATCTGGTTTATAGTTCTGAAAGGGACTTGTGAATCTGCCCCAGCGTACATTATCAGTCTCTTTAATTCACTAAGTGGTTGCGTGTGATATTACAGAACTCCTTCTGCTTTTTAGGGCTAATAATTAATTGGAACGGCACATTGTGAAAAACCAGAGCTCTCACAGCAATTCAATTAGATCGTGTTAAAAAGCTCATAGCTGGGGTAAACTGTGCTCACAGCTTCACTCTGCAATTAGGCCCTTTTTTATTTATTTATTTTTCCCTTTCGACGTTAGACTTCAAGAGAAAACAAGACTCCCACTCGCACCGAACATAGAGGCTTCGCTGCATGCAAACACATCGAACTCGGCAGCTTAACGTGTCAAAAACAACTGGAAAAAAAAAAAAAAAAAAAAAAAAAAAAAAAGCCGGGGGGGCGCGGGGGGGGGGGAGGGTTGACCACTCCAAATCATGGT
>NW_015114195.1:42275-49532 GCF_001443285.1 Poecilia latipinna | reverse complement strand
CGCGCAGACCAACAATATATGATGCGGGTACTTAAAATAAAAAAAAAAATGAAAAAAAAAAAAAAAAAAAAAAAAAAAAAACAGCCGGGGGGGTCGGGGGGGGGAGTCAGGATGAACCATGCAAATCTATGGTTTTAAGTTGAGCTGTATGAGTGAGGCCAGTTAGGCTTTTGCAGGATTCTGACTGAAACCTGACCGCTGAAAGAAGTTAAAGGTTCAGGTTAGAGCACAAGCAGAGATTATTGTTATTTTTTTCATTCCTTGCTTCTCAGCATATTTAAAATAAAAGATTTTCAAAAAAAAATATTCTTACTTTTCCTTGCACACATTTCTAGGTTTTCAGTCGTTCAACACATTATCTCTCCATTCTTGAGACGCACTTGCTGCTTTATTCAGATTTTTACTATTAAGTCTGTTCTGCTCGTTGTGTTGAACTGTGATATGTATAAAGTCACACGTGGAAATATATTTTAAGTTAAGAATCAAGTGTACCGCACGTTGACCATTGAAATAAAGACATATTGAAGGGTTTCTGATAGAAGTAGTTCTGAATCTAACAGGCTTTAAAGATTTATTCACATCTATTCCTATTCAAAGTCCCCAAAACTTTATCTGATTTTTGCAAACCTCAAAACATCAAAGAAGATGCAGTTTCACTTGATGCAAATAATGATGGAGGGTGAGGGTGAGGGGATAAAACTCAAAAGGAAAAAGCTGGTCAGGATTTCACCTGCTGATGAAAGACGATCAATGGGAAATGGGCCAATTTGGATCAATCGCTGCCAGACTGACTGGTGCATTTTATGCTGAAGTTGAGCCTCTTATTTTGGTAACGTTTTAAAGGACTATTTCACTTCTTTTTGCATCTGAAAAACTAAGATCGGCTCCTTTCCAAACTCTATAAAATCTTTTTTTTTTTTTTTTTTTTCTTCAAATCTCATCAAGATGATCAAATACAGATTTTTAAACTCATATGTAATACCTTTATTTTGTTGGTGAGAATGTCCAAAAACAGCAACATCAGTGGTTTGTTTTGTCTTCTAATATGGACCCAGTTTAAAATAACTGTGGATCTAGTTTAAAACCTAGACACAAGTGGCGTGCCAACAAATGGAATAAAATTACCCTGTAGTTTTGTTATAAACTACAGGGTCTTGTACTGTCAGAAACTCAGACAACAAATCATTCAACAAAAAAGTTTTGATGTGGAGCTTTACAATTTACCTTGTGCTTTCCTTTATTTATAGCAATTAAGGTTTTAATTTCATCTATTTATTATTGCTCTAATATAAAATAAAAGGTCGCAGAGTCTGAAAAAGTCCTCCATAGTGTTTTTTACATGTGGATTTAAAAAACAGAAACAATTTTTTTTTTTTTCAAGATTTCAAACATGTAAAGATAGGTAGATAGATATGTACAATTTCACAGAACTTTTACAGTAAACCACTATTTTTGGACAGAAAGTAATAATAAATGGCAAGCTGAAAACAAGCTGAAACGTTATTCTCATAGTACAGTAACTCTTAGACAAGCAACAAGTGGTAGTGATTTCTATTTTGATAACATATATGTATTTTACTTTTTGCTAGGACGTGTTTGTGTCTGTACAACTGTATTGAAATGCTCTGCAGCATGCATCTGTCATCCCGTTAATGCGAGTGCAGATTTGTCTGTGACAGTGCGTGTGTGCGCTTAAAGGGCATCCTCACCGACGCCGGAGCCGAGGTCTCCGTTCTCTCCGTCAGCCCCGTGGTGGTTGGCGTTGCCGTGGTAGCCGCTCATCGCCTCCAGCTTGATCTTCTTGACCTTCATGGCCTCCGCGATGGCTGCGTTGGCAGCTGCCGCCGCGGCCGCCGTCAGGCCTGGAGAGAGGAGGCAGACGAGACAAGAGAGCTTTACAGAACCTGCCGCACCGTCTGCGAGGGGCGCCCGCGAGACCCCTTCCACGGCGAATCCAAACGACAAACGCGTGAAACATTACTCGAACCTTAATGAGGAGGAACGCTAAATTATTTCACGAACGGCGCTGAACGAGCTCCTGCGAAACGCCCGCATTGGTGTTTCATCTCCTGACAGGGGAGATCTTCGTAGCAGGTTATCATGCTGATGAGATGGATCCCTGTGTGTGTGCGTGTATTTGGCGGCATATGATTTTTATGAATGTTTCCAGGACTCCAGCAGTCGTCGCCGCTGTACTGATGTATTTGTTCCCTGATAGGAGCCGATGCAGTCGAGATAATAGCGCGTTCCGTGCGCGCGACTTGTGTTTGTGTATAAAACACTGTCTGACACGAGAGGGAAGAGAAAGCTGGAGAGGCTCAAGCAACACAGGCAATGATTCTTGTTGATGACAACTTAAGCCGCGTTCAAGTGATCTAATCAACATATTTATAGCTGATGTTTAAATAAACTCAAGCTAAGAACAGTGTTGCAGGCACTTGGGGATTTTTCTTTTCTTTTTTTTTTCTTTTTTTCCATGATAGTTTAGTTTTAAGTGAGCAATTTTTCATGAAGCCTTTAAAAAGACATTCAGAATGGGGTCTGGTAAAAAAAAAAAAGAGAAACGATGCCGTGAAGAATTTAGTGTAAATGTAAAAATAAAACACAGACAACACAAGTAAAGTAAATGATGGCGCTTTCACGCAAAAGTACACATTTAAAAGGTCAGACAAAGTTTGCTTTTGGGAAAAAAAGATCAACCTTGGGATGAGGCATTGGAGGAGTTTCCATTTCCTCATAGTTTCAAGAACCTCAAAAGTTTCCATCCCATGCTTAAGGCTTTTGGTTCCTTTAATGAGATACAAGAATAAAACCCTTACATATTTCTCTAGTTGTATGAAGTGTAAAAGTGAAACAGTGCTGCTGTGCATGCCTATCAGCTGGCTGAAAGAAGGTCTGGTTATTTATTTATTTTTGCTGACAAAAAGGACAAATTTAGCTGTTATAAAAATAATTCTGGTCACAAAAAACCCCAGATAGCAATGCTGTGTAACTATATCCTCCCCACTATCACTATTTTTTTTAGGTAACACTTTGCTAAACTAGAATGAGTAGCAGGACGTCTGTTAGGCAGCCAAATGCAGGCTAAGAGCAAAAAATATTTTACCAAATATTTTACCTTTTTTTTGCTAACTTTCTCTTATTAGATGCTAGAGAAAATGATGGAGAACCAGAAGCACAGTGTTATTATTACTTTCAATGTGTTTTACTGTCTAAGCAGCAGTTTAAACCAGTTTTTCTACTTGAACTCAAAGTAATTAGGATCATTACATTTCTGTATTTAGTATTTGTCGTAATTTGGCAATATTTCAGTCTCTTCTCACTACTTGCCGCCCTTCAGCGTTAGCCGTGAAAATAAGCATTCTGGGTAAACAGTTTCTCAAGAGTTTCAAGAGTTTTTCTTCTTTTTTTTTTTTTTTTTTGTTAAAAAACTCGACGAAAAATCAGCCCATTCCACCGCAGCTCGAAGAATCCCATAAACCAATTACCTCACATCGGTTTGCATGCACACCACTTGAAAAATTTCTGACAAAATGCCAAATAGCTCAGAGAATTTTGCATGCATCTGCTCACGCCAAAGGCTGCTGTTCCTCCTGAGTAGACTAAATGAATATTGACATCACACTTTAAATAATCATTCACATTTCCACCGCGATCCCCCCAAATATGCTGCAGAATAGCAAATTGTGACACGGTTGTCCGACGTCAATCAAAATGAACCGGCCATGATTGATATAGAGAGCGGGATTATAGACGCACGTATGCCTGGCACACTGCAGAGATCATAAAGCACCGGTGTGTCATTGTGGTAGTTCCGGGGTTCTGGTGTATCGAACGTGACTCAAATCTTTATTCATGAGGCTGGTTTCAAACAGCAGGGACTGATATAGTGTTAAAGCTCCTCCAGGCCCGGTGAGTCTCAGGAGAGTCCTGCAACTCTTCTTGCCAACACCGGCGAGGAAATCAAAGATGCAGAGCAAAAAAAAAAAAAAAAAAAAAAAAAAAGAAAACAAGATGTGTACCTATTACTGTTGTAACTCATACACACAACGCCGTATATCACCTGCCCTCCTTTTACATGAGCTGTTTGTAGTTGATATGCGGGTTTGCCTTACGTTTTTGACGCAGAACAAAGCCGCGTCGGCGTTTATCATCGCTAAGCTGTCACGTCTCAGTGATGGGACTCGACGCAGCTATTAGCAATGCATTCGAGAGGAGACGCGAGTACAGGGTGGGAGAGGTGGGAATCGTACACGTGGCTCTAATAGATGCAAACACACAGTGGAAAAAACAAAACAAAAAAAAAAACATGCGAGCCGGAGCCTGGATGGCCTCTTTTCTCATCCGCAGCCCAGATGGTGAGAGTCACTCTGAGCCGCTGACATGGAGGTGCATATAATTTAAAGCCTTGTTTGCATCTTAAAATACATCAGTACCATATTGACGTACAGTATACATCATGTCAGCCTGGGCCCTCTCGTTTGCAATGGACCCTGGTTTGCTGTTCCATATGCATAAGCAAAGCAAGACGAAGGGGTTGGTGGTGGGGGGCTGGACGCCATCGCCTCATAAGAAGGTGATACTTCTTCACATAATGAATGTGGCCTCTGCCCAGCCTGAAGGTCAGCCTTCATTTGTGTATAATGGGCAAGAGTCAACTGTTTTCCAAATGAGACGTATGCAGAACAGACTGCCGAGTAAATATTGAAATCACCTCTGGGCTGTTTGTGTGATAAATTCCCCCCACAAATCAGGTGCCGCGCACGGGGGAGTGCCGCAGTGGAGCTCGCTGACGCTCTCTAACTTGTGAGGAGAAGAGCCACAGTTTATGGCGACACAGTCAGGCCTGTCCTCCGAGGTGGACCAGATTGACTGCAGGAGCCATCGTGAAATGAAGAAAAAGGGAAATGGGTGCATCTAGGAGAACCAAGGGTGTGGCGATACATCCAGTTCACAAAACAATAAGACGCTAACAATACTGGGCTCACAAGAACGAGATGAAATTCCGAGCGATATCTTTGGGAACTAACAATTCCTCTTATTAAATTGGTCTCTACACATAGCTATGCCGGAAAATCAGACATGTCCCTTGCAGATTTAGATGTGAAATCATTTTTATTCAACCAAACGGACACATAAAACGTAGCTCTTCCCTATACCCATTCTGACCACTCAAAGTGACGCTATACTGCCACATTCCCCCAATGGTGTGCAGAAACACAGAAACATTCGATCATTCAAGTAATCGTTTGCTTGCATGACAGCAATCAAACTATTTTGATGAATGCTTGACCAGCCTTTTGAAGGTTTTCACTTGTGTTTTGAAGATTTACGTTCAGTGACTACATGATGAGGTAATCAGATTAAAGTCAGGAGTTTAATCTGATTAATGTTTAATCTGAAGAAACAGTGGTCAAATGTAAAGATTATATTGAACCTAAATTGTCCAGGGTTATGGATAATTTTAAGCTTAACTATAAATTGTTAAAGCAATAAACCACTATTGTAAAGAATCTCAGATGACTGTAGAGTAGTCCAGCCCAGTTTTTAAGCTCGTCTTATGGAAAAAAGGTCCACAAAATTAGTGCCTAGAAATCATTAAAAATGCTCCCCTTTTCTATTTTCACAAATACAATAAAGGGTCTGTTATGTTATTCAGTGCAGAACAGAAATTGTGGAATATTCCTGCAGTTTAACCCTAATAAAACATACAGAAGCAATTGCCCACTTAAGAGACTGGGTGTTATTGCTTGAATGCTTTCTAGGTGTGTAAGATGAGCCGCTACACAATATTTGGTTGGAAGGAGCAAGCTGTTTTTTTTGTTTTTTTTTTAAATCTGTAATCAGTTTTTAATATTTCAGTTCAATCCAAAAATAAAAATGTTTGTCTGATTCTGAGGTGGCCCGAATGTCAAAACGTATCTTTGTGCTTTCACAGAAAGTGTAAAGGTCTCGTAGGAAGCAAAGAGTGTTTTCAAGAATCTCTGCTCAGTTTACAGTTTGGTCTGAGCATTTTAGATTTTGAACTAGAAGAAATCATACAGAGTTTGGACTGATTTTAAAAGAAACTTGTAAATGCCCTGTTAGCTTAGTGCTGACAGGTTAGCATAATGTTGTTAGCAGCTAGCGGCTCTCACAATTCTCACAATGCTAATAATTCATTTGTATCTTTTCTATCTTTTTTTTCCCCTGTCAATTCATTATTACTTTCTTTCTTACTCGCTGTTTGAGGCATGTGGGGCTCGTAATATTAGCTTAGACTTATTTCAGTCAAATGTTGACGACAACCAAATAGCGATTCATAACGCAGACTTCACTTTGATGGGAAATATTGTACTGCGAGATGCTGTAGCACACCTAAAGGGAGGGTGTTGATCAAACGTGTAAATCAAAAGCCAATAAATTGATTCATACTACTGTGAAATGAACTGGGTGATCACTTTTCCCCTTTTTCCACTTGTCATTCAGCCACAACCCTCGCCCTGCCTTTGACCGAGTGACACAATCCGTGAATGGAAATCTTTGTTTTAAGGATCGTTTCATTTCATCAGATCGATTGTCACATCCACATTATGTGGGGGTGGTGGGTGGGGGGCGGGGGCACGGCGGTGCCCACCAACAGGTCTATTAGCCACCAGAAGCCTGAACGTCAACAAGGCCAGTCCCGCCCGGTGCTAATCTGCATTCATTACTATGCAAACAAAACAATCCGGCATCATATATTCTTTCAAAGTCACCTTTAGATTCAGACACTTTTCTGATACCAGAGCACAGAGGAGGGAGAATCCTCCGGAGCGCAAAACAAACAGCACATCATGTAGAGAGAGCCACACCAAAAAAAAAAAAAAAAAAAAGTTTCAAACAAACAAAGAATAGCATGGCACTGTCACATGGGGAGCACAAAACAGCAAATAAGGGAGACAAGGTCTGATGGTAGCCCTTGGAGCAGCTGTCATATTAAATAATAATGAAGGATCTATTAATATGCAAAGGAAGCAGCAGCCGACTGGCTTAACGCTGTCATGCCTCTGCATATTGTCAGGATCTTCATCATTAATTAACATGCTAGCTGCCCCATACCTGCGCCAATGTCAGAACATTCTTACAACAAACACCCCAATGCCTGTGCCCTCCGCAACTAACTCGGATAATTAAATTAAAATCAGATTAACTTCATGTCGGTTCCCCCACAAAAAAAAAAAAAAAGAAAAAAAAAATAAAAACAAATTTTTCTTACACCTGCTAAAAATAAATACC
>NW_015114195.1:0-39063 GCF_001443285.1 Poecilia latipinna | reverse complement strand
CGGGTAATTTAAATAAAAATATATTTACCTAAATGTGGGTTCCCCCAAAAAAAAAAAAAAAAAGAAAAAAAAAAAGAAAAACAACTTTTTCTAACACTTGATAAAAATAATAACCAAAGCTTATCTGTTGAGTTTCCACTGTTAAAGTAAAAAAAACAAAAAAACAATGGAAATGGGATTTATTTATCGGGGCATAAAAAGGAATTGAGACACTCTGTGTCAACGAGCACGGCCGCCTAATTTTATGCATGGACTGGCGAAGGCGATGACAAACCGGGGACGGGAACGACGGCGCTCTTAGGTACACTAAACCACTTGAACTGTGCGATCCGCATCATGATGAATTTAGTATCAATTACAGGGTGGGCTAACCTTACGACAGGCGGCAGGACTGAAAGAGGAGGGGCAGCGACACAAAGAAGTGACAGTAAATTACCTGCTGCACGCTGGAAACTATTTTAAACCTGATCGGAGCGCCGGCGGATTATGATCCGCTCAGCAGCTCAAAGTGACATGCTAATTGTGCGCTGGGAACGTATAAATATTAGAATGTGGCTCATCTTACGACAGTAGCTCTCTGTACTCGGTAAAAAGCAATAGAGAACATTTAATGGTATTGCTTTAGTAAGGTACAGTTTCATATTTTCAAACACATTTTAGTACCAGATATAGATAACTTGAGTAAATACAAAAGATGGATAAATTCAGTTTTCCCAATCATGCTTTCCTTTGCTATCAAGTGTTTGCGATGACTGGCAGTGAGTCTTACACATCAGAGTGGAAAAATTTGTCATTGGAGACTTATTTCAGTTGAGTCACTCTGGGAGGCAGGTGAGGATGATTTATCTACTTAAGGTCACTCTACAATATCTAATTGGGATTTATGTCTGGACTTTGACTAGGCCACTACAGGCCTTAATTTTGCTTCTTTTTAAAAAAAAAAAAAATTCTCTCTGTTGGTGTCTGGAGTCCTCTAGCCTCAGAAATGGCTTTACAACCCCTTTTCCAAACTGACAGATGTCCGTTGGATGTTTTAGCCTACTTCATGTTGTGAGACAGGTGCTCTTAAGGTGTGTTTTTTTTAACTACGCATGACAAAATCAAATCTAGATATAGCTAGGCCTGATTAGTTAGACCCCACCCCCCAAAAAAATGTTGTTGATTACAGTTAATTCATAGTTGAACAAGGATGATAGTTTAGTTTCTCACATACGGTCAGATTGGTTTAGGTAGATTTTTTTTTTTTAATCCTAAATGAAACCATTGTTTAAAAACCACATTTGTGTTAACTCTGGTGTTTGTCTTGTGTCTAAATTACTTTCTTATAAGTGCATAAAAAAGGTAAGAACAGGAGAAATCTGCAAGGGAGCAAATAATTATTATTCTTTTTTACAGGACATTGTAGGTGACATTCATTTCTCTAATGGTAAATGCAGTGCTCTTGCCTTATTCAAAAGGCTGAAGCCATATCTGGGACATAAATGAATTACACTGAAGTTGCTGCTTAAGTAGAGGCCAGAGTGTGAGTGGAACCACATCCACCCTCCCTCTTCACTCAAAAGGAGATGTCATCTCAGTGTGGTGTCAGTCCACAGGAAATAATCCGATTTGGGGGGTGTAAGCGGGGGGCGGAGGGGGGCAATCTGCCTGTAATGCATCAGCAACTGGAAAGGCTCCAGCGCACCCTCCTCGCCGCCCCCAAACCCTGTGGGCCACGAGCGCGAGCGTTGGAGGGCTCGCGGCGTGTGCGAGTCGCGTGGTTTTGCAAACATGCGAAAGTGCTCCTTTAAGTGGAGATCCAAAGAAAATGAAGCTGGTGTCAAGGACGGAGATACATATGTTAGCAATATGCTGCACATCGCCTCTCGTAGATCCAGTCGACATATTTCAGCGGCTCGCGCGTTGATGCTAATCCGGTGTGATTTGAATAAGTGTCCGACGGTTGGCCACGTTTCAGAGAAAGTTATCTTCAAACAGTCTGCATGGAGTAATCTCAGCAAATTAAGCACTATTACTTGAACGGCTTTTATGAATCAAGTCATAAAGTAAAACCTTTTGCTTTATTTGAGCTACGTTCAGGTGCGTGTCGATGACGATTAGCTCGAAAAGCACACCGACTGTATGTGCTGGTTTTTGATCCGCCTTTCTTTCTATGCGACAGGGAAGAACTTACATTTATCTGTGAGTCAGACTGAATAATGCACATTATCTTTGTGTTGTTATAGAGTCTTGAACAATCGCCAATGCTTCGGCCTACATTTCATTTCTATGTATGGACGCAAACACAGAAAAGATAAAAATAAATGTGACACAGGACTAGAATGCAACTACGCCAGCAGCCACATTTATTGGCACTATTGTCTTCCCTTTTTCTGCTCTTGGAGATACAGCCAATGAGTGACAGAGAAAATTAAACGTGCTTCTGGATTGGCTGCTTTGCCAATTCCACCCAATAGGGTATGGTGCTAGTTGCCTGGGTGCTAGTTAGCCAAAATGTGATAAGAAAACTTTACTTTCCATTGAAAGAGCCATGAATAGATGAATCTGCAAATACTAAACCAACAATTGGTATTCCACTGTATTTCTAATGACAGGATTTTCCCCCTGCTGGATAAACACACTCATATCAAAGGTTGTTTTGTTCTCAAATGTTCTAAGTGAGATTACGTTCCTCCAACAAAAGACAAATCTATTCTCAAGCTGTTCGTATACCTTCGGGTTTCCATAAGCATGAACGGAGCTGTGTTTACGATACTCTCTTGTTATCGTGAGTGAAAACATTTGGACGCAACATGATAACCAACGACTACTTACAATATGCTACGTGCCAGTCACTTTCTCTGAAGCTTATTGTCTCAATGTATAGATAAACAAAAGTTTATCTTAAAAACCTGGAACTTCTTAGGAGCGTTTGATAGCATCATCAGAAACAATACGTTTTTTTTATTTGTTTTTGGTTTTTTTATTCATTAAAAACGATTAAAAAGTGCTGGGAAATTTCTGTCACACCCCAGCAGGGAAGCGTCAGGGAAGTTATGAGAAGAACCTCAGTTACTTCATCTGTGCCCCCTGAATACCCCGACAAAATGTCAAGATCACAGAGTCCCTCTGGAGCTAAAGGGGAAGATATCAAAAGGCTCCTTTTGTTGCTTCATGTTCTACTAAATAACCCGTCTTTCTCATCACTGTCCGTCTGTCTGTCTCGTGTTTTTTTGTTTTTTTTGGCCTTTAAGTTCCCCTTTCATTGTGCGGGCCACCTCACCCCGCTCTCTAAGTTCAAAGCCGCAGCCACGGCTGTGAGAGTTTGCTGTATTTGAACACATGGATTAGCTGCAGCTTATTATTTGCCCTACAGATGCTTTCGCCACACCGGAGACCAACGGAAAAAGTATCTCCCGACAAAGCTGTTATTGCGAATGCAAATCTGTTAGCGAAAGGTTATCTGGAATAAATAAATAAAAAAGAAAAAAAGAAAACTCTGCTCCGGTGGTTTGATCTGCCACAGTTTTCTACTTGGCTAAAACGCACAGCATGTGCCGCACACCAAGACGGCACAGCAAAAGTTGCCTTGGACAGCACAGTATCATTAAAGACATATCAGGAAGGACAGGAAAATATGCAAATCAGAGCACTTAGAGCCACCGACATCAAAGCGCCCACAAACGAAGCCAGCCACAAATAGAACAAAAGCATTAGTTGCAATAAGACTTGGCCTCGGGGCGAAGCTGGGGCACAAACGCTTGTTGTTGATTCTTGTGGCGATAAGGCTTGCTTTAGCATCACCACTGCCTATGTACATATACCAGTGGAGTGGATTTAATCGCACTAATTAGAATGCACTCAAGGCAAAATGCAACATCTACTGGAATAATCTGAGAGAAAAGATCTCCAGTCCAATTTATTCTCCTGCTCTTGGTTTCCGGAGGGGAGGGTTGAGCGGAGGATCTGTTTTTGGTAAAGCGAGTGAGCGGCTGGTGTCTGGTGGTTGGGTGCATGTGTCACTTTGGACTGGTTGCCATTTCGAGGACAAGCTGCAGGGAGGCCACTCATAGGGAGGCAGTATGTGTGTGTGTGTAATAAAAAAGAAAGAGAACGAGAAGTCACCCAGATAGAGAGAATAAGAGCCTTAGCAACAGGAGCATACAGCTGGATATGGTGCTGGTTAGCAGTATGAGGGTTTCAATAAGCTCTGGTTTCAAATCCACTAAAATTATCCATAATGTTTTTCCTACAATTTAAAGTCATTTAAGCGAAATGAGCTTGGGTGTTCTTGCTTTAACAATCCAGCACAGAATAGCTGGTGCCTCCCCGCTGACACCGTTTGTCAGCTGGCTGAAAGGAGCTTCCAATGACTTTTTTCCTCCAGCTTGAACAAATTTGAAAATACGGAAGTGGCAAGCAGGACACTACAGGACGACCACTGAAGCAGAAAACCTGACTAATTAAATTTCCTCATATAGGCTTGTGTTCATCTATGTGGAGCAGATTTTTTTTATGGAGCAAACACATTTGCTTGGAAACTACTACCCAATTTAGCACGTCTTTATTCAAAGTCTATGAATAAAAACCAAAATGTTAAAAAAAAATAAAATAAAATGCTACATATATGGGCAATGAGCATCAAGGCATTAAAAGGTTTTAAAAAATGTTTCCAAACTACAGAGAAAGTGACCAGAGACTATCTTTTTTAATGCTGCATAGATTGAGACCCACATGTTGCTGTGCACTGCCACTCAGCTGGCTGACAGAAGGCAACTGCGCCTTTCATTTGCTCATGAGAGACGTTAGAACTGTTTCTGATAACAGAAATCAATCACATCTTGTTATATTTTTTAGCTTATATATATATTTTTTTCTTGTAAACAGAATGACACTGCGATACCGTGCTATTTTTAACCCAAGATGCCACGAGAATATCATCATATTTTAACACTACCTGACTACAAAGCTGCAAACGAAGCAGATATCCTGACTAATTACCCAGCTAATATCAACTCAGTATATTCTCTGTTTGGTAGTGGTAGCGCTTAAGGTGTCATTTTCTGCACAATAAGCACTTGATAACTACAAAATGTTGTGCTGTTTTTTTTTTTTTTTCCCAAAAGTTTTGCAAAAGATATACGAATCAAAATAAAAATAGCATCAAATATGATGCCAAAAGGCTGCATGGTGGTCCAGTTGTTAGCACTGAAACATCGCAGTAAGAAGATCCTTGGTTTGAATCCCAGCTGGAGGCCTTTCTGCATGGAGTTTGAATATAATATAGGTTATGACCACTAAAATAGCACTTAGGAGTCCGTATGTGTGCTGATTATACCACATAATCAATACTTTGGGTTATTCTTTGCAGCAAAAAACAGGCATGAGTAGAATAACTGCTGTTTTTCGAATATAAATAAAAGCAATTGCATCGTGTTTTCTGCTCAGTTTTTGTTCAAGCGGCATAGGGTTCTGATTTCGAAACAGCGGTGTTTTAACTCCGAGTCATAATACCGGCCCGCATATGGGAGCAGCAGAGATCCGAACCGTACCTGTGGGAGGGATCATGCCGGGGGACATGAGTCCAGGCACCGAGTGGGGCATGATGTGGGGGTTCTCCGGCGACGTCACGCTCTGGGTCCTCTTCGGAGGCCGTCCGGGTCTGGAGCTGCAGACAGAGGAGAGAAAAGTTCGACTTGTGAGACAAGGGGGCGGGGGAGGGCAGCAGATGAGGTGGTGGGGGTGGGGGTGGGGGTGCTAGTGTTAACATTTGCAGCTTACCAGAATGCAATTCCATTCCAAAGAGCTAACATGTACTGTAAATAAATTCCTTTTCAAGGACAGTTGCTTTCTGCAGCTCGACATAATAGACTTCCATAACTAATTAGATTACACGCTGAATTCATTTCCTTTATTGAAGATCAACCACTTTTTGATGCATAATTCATAACCTGCACCTCGTTACCTGTTCCCCCGTATTAATATCCCCACACTATTTGAATTGCCTCGTTTGCATATGCTAAAATCCAGCGCTCGGCCCTCGGCCTGGAAATTACATGTTAACTTGTTATAATTATTGCAGTCAGGCCACTATTGATTTATGAGACTTTTAAAAACCAAATATGTGTAGTTCTGGTAATGAATGATATTTTAAGGTTCTTCAGGAAATTAAAAGGCAATGGCTGCCTTAGGAAATGTTCTGCTTGCTTGATTTAATGCGTGCCTTAGCTGGAAGGTGGTGTGACAGAGTGATTCAGACCTGTTGGACGGTTCTGATGGGGGAGTTTTATTACACCAAACGAGGGGCACAGATCCAGCCATGATAAATGACTGTGCCACCTCGCTGTGGAGAAGAAAAAGGCCTTCAAAGCAGATACACCCTTGACTTTCTTCACATCTTACTCATTCACTTATTAATACAGCTTCGAGTTTCAATCAATACCTACTTTGCAGGCTTATAGTTGCAAAGAAAAGCCTACAGGGTAAAGGAAAAAAAAAAAAAAAAAAACCACACACACACACACACACACAACGGGGCCATGTGAGGGACCGAGATCCTGTAGAGGCATATTCTTTATGAAGCACTGGCTGTGCGTCTCAGCTGAAGATGAATTATGGTGACTTGACACAGGTGACATATTGGCTTCATACATTATTTCGCATAGTAGTCCATTTCAAGCTTTTGTGAAATACAAAGTTCCGTCTTAAATGACTTGAGTCTATCTTTAAAACACAATATGATCTCTGTAGCCTGCTGTAAATAGCCAAAGTGGTCAAACAAGAAGACGAGGGGATTTTGTTTTGTTTTTATCTAGCCAAGCAAACATGTGAATTTCAACTTTTACATGCCAGAACTATACATTTGATTTTCTTCAATTGTAAAAAAAAAAGATTTTACTTGGCTAGGATTTTGTTTTTTAAGTGAAATGATGCATCACATGCAGGGGTCTTCAAAGTGCAACCAAGGTGCCTTTTTTTTTTTTTTGTGACTCTCCAGTGAAGTCCCAAAAATGCTAAAAAATGATTAGTGCAAAATTATTACAAAAAAAATTAAGATCTCCTTTTAATGGAAAATGTCAGCCACCACACACAAACAGGTATTTGTCTCAAATTAGCCAGGCTTTTAGCTTTCTCTTTCATTTCACGATTAACAGAACCACGTCAATCCAGCAACCGGGATGAACCCATAATTCATCCTCAGCTAATGCAACTACTTACAAATCTGCTTTTAATTAATTTACTACACTTGCCTAAAAGTAGCAACCGTCATCAACGAAACTGACCAAAATCCTGTCCTTACTGATGAAAATAGACAATTTCTTCTTCTTCTAGTTTTTTTATTTTTATTTTTTATCTAAGCCCATAAGAATTGCAAACGGCCTATGTGTTAGTTGGGCCAACATGCAAAATTAATTATTCCTTTATTAAAATGTTTAATTTGTAGAGTTTCTGTTGAGTTCATTTGCTGTGTCCTTCAGCCACCACAAGGGTGGGCTGAGTCCTCAGCAGCCCCTCGTCCCATGCTAACGCAACTATTTACATGTTTTGTGGCTTATCTGTCCAGTGACCATTGCTGGAAACTTTAACAGATCTGCTCTGATAATCACCGACCCAGCAGATGTGTCCGTCTGTCAGAGTTGCTCCTCCGCCCTCCCCTCTTTTTATTTACAGACCTTCCAAAAGTCGAACTCAAATCACAACCCGCCCCCCCAATCAAAGAAATACAAGTTGGGTTTTCCAGTCCAACAAAAACGAGCTCCTCTTATCTAACTGTAAAGTGTTATTCCAGACTTTATCAGCCAGTACAATATATGAGGCTGTTTGCGTTACAGTACATTTCCCTACATTTCCCAAAGGCGGTATCTGAAGACAGACGCAGTGGCTTTAGCAGCAGCCTTAGTGGTTGAATTTATTCAGCCATGTCTTGTGAGGTTTATTTACCTCACCAGTGCTAATAGAGTGCACTCACGCTGTCTGTCTGAATATGCTGACTCTTTCATATACACGCCGGCTCTGGAGGTTTTAGGGCTAAAAGCAGACTTTCACCCAACTGTGTCCCCCTTTTGGAGGGGAAACACAAGAGACAGAAAGAAGTATCAAGAGGGGGAGCGAATGACAGTAAAGGGAGGAGGGCAGCTGGGGAGGGCAAAAGGGAGGAGAAGGGGAGAAAGAAAAATGAGCAGTCGTTCACCCTGCGAAGGCCTGGAAACGGTATTCCTATTCCTATAGAAGCACCTCTTTGATCTTATGAGAGGGCAAAATCGCAGACAGTTTTGCTGTCATCACTTTCACTTGTACTCTGCCTGAATTATTTATAAAAGAACTCAATAGAGGGTATAGGAGGGACAAAACTCTTTTTCACTAACAATACTAAAAGCAAAAAAAAAGAAAAAGAAAAACGCTCTCAAATGGCCAAAAAGAAATGTCACATCAACCTTAGATCATGTCAAAGCTCCGTCACAAAGCCCTGGTTAAGTACACCTAATGTTTAGATAGTCTGCCAGAGAATATGTCCGCGTGTTTAAAGGGGGATAGCATTTCAACCACTCTCTCCAAACAAATAACACTGGCCGGCCATGAAAAGCAATACAGAAACTGAAACGCTTTGAACTGAGGAACCTCCGAGCAACAGGAAGGGCTCTCAGGAATAATATCACTGTCTCCTTTCCTTACGGCTGAGTGGGCGTCTGTATTTGCAGAAATAGCAAACAATTTGTTGAAGAAGGGGGGCAGAATAATACTCACTGATTTGTTTAATATTTCGATCTTCCAGTCTCACAGTTCTGTGCGATGCTCCTTAACGTGTTTTTGACAATAAAAGGTAGGAGGACATTTGAATATGTCTTATTTATGTATGTGTTCCTTTTTTTAGCTGTGACAAACTTCTGATCTAATGTGTGAGTCTGGTGCTAGTTTGCTTTGCTTTAGATTATAAATCTGCTCAAGAAAAATCCCATACGGTATTCTTCAAGGCTCCATACTCAGGTCACTTTTATTCTATATTTACATGCTCACTCAAGTTCAGGGTAATATCTTAAAATACATATGCCAATGAGACTAAACTTTATATCTACAGTATATAAATTGGGGTCAACATACGACCACAGTCCTTTCTAGCTGCAAAATCAGTGTTTCCAAAGTAAATGAATGGAAGGGGACACATTTTTTGCCAGATAAAAGCATATAAAACGGTTGTGATTAGAGGTTAGAGAAAAGGGACGAACTACACTTAATGAAGCTAAAAAAAAAATATACTAGATAGCATGATGAAAACCAAATATACCTTCTGTTCTATTCAACATTCTTTTAAAAATAGGATAATTCGGGCACTGCTAACTCTTTAAAACCGAGAAACTAGCATGTGCTTCTAAAATGCTGCTGCCAGAGTCCTGACCAAGATCAGGATCACACCAGTCCTTATCGTTCTGGACTGGCTTCCTGTTGGTGAAACGATAGGTATTTCAATCTTATTAATAGTCTGTAAGGAACTGAATTATAATGGGCTTAAATACAAATCAGAGTTGCTTCACTCACAAGTGAGCTATTCTGTCAAAGTTATCAAAAGCACAGCAAAATCAGCGTGGGCATTTAGCATTTATGCTCCCCAGCGCTGGAGCCCTACCCCAACCCCCCCAAAAAAACACCTTAGATGTTAAGAAACTCTTGGCGCTATTAAACCAGCAGTAAAATCCTTACAGCTTCATGAAGTCACATAATTTTATCAGCTAATATTTGTTTTATTTTAGCCATTTCTTTAAAACGAATGCCTAAACACTACTGTTATTCTTTGAATGTCTTGAATGTATTTTTGTTCTTTTTTCTGTGAAACAGTACATTAACTCACATGTTAATTGTACTAAAAAAAAATACAGCAGCCTTGCTTTAGGCTGCCTTAAATCACGCAATTCACTGTCCAAAAACACCACAACTAGAGCTACGCAAGCTAACGCCTGAAGAGATGGTGGACAGTGGGAGCCATCCAGGCTAATGTGCTGGGGTCCAGAGAGGAACTCAACCTGGCCTAAAACAAAACAGCCAGGCTATTTATCAAGCAGCAGATGCTGATTCCTTAAATAGCCTGGCACAGAAACTGCTCCAAACTAGGCCATTATTGCAGAAAAAAGATAGCACAACTGGATTTATCACTGGGATTTTGGTTCATTTCCTATTAGATGCTTTATTTTCTAATCTTTTTAGCTCGTTTTAAAACGTTTCACCAAAAGAAAAAAAGAAAGAAAAAGAAACTGTCTATATTTCACTTTGGGCTTGTTCAGACATTAATATTTCTGTTCCGGGGGATCAGTCATGGAAGAATTTCATTTCATCTTTTATTTATATTTGTACTAAAGACATTTGGGCCCCTCATATCTCTGGCTTCAATTAGGGAAACAAAATAGGCCCCCGCCAGCTTTGGGCCGGGGCCACAAATATGTTACACATCCATTCTCTGCCTTTCTTGTTTTGCTGCTATGGTGAAAAGAAAATAGCAGTGAACTTTCCCTGAACCAGACTTCCTTTAATGGCCCCGGCCGTGTGTTGACCCAGCAGAGTCGGCTGGAACCTGATACTATCCAGCTCACTACGCCCGCACGGGCAATCAGATTACACGGGGCCCAACAATACACTCCACACGAGTCCAATTTCAAGCGCCACAATGCAATAAAAGTGCAATAATTGAATTCACGTTCTCGCCCCCGTTTACAGGAAGCCGACACAATGCGATGGGCATAACAAGAGAGGGCGATAACGCATTAGACATCGGGATAGTTCTGATCTCGCGGCGGGATTCTGATGACTCACTTTCAGTCGTCTTTTTTGTTGTTTCTTATTTCTTTTTTCCCCGACGACGGAAGTAGAGACTGAGCTCTTATTACCCAGAACGCTGTTAATGCAGTGATTATGATCTGTTATAAATCAATTGAAACCACAAAA
This sequence comes from Poecilia latipinna, assembly GCF_001443285.1. Classification (NCBI taxonomy): domain Eukaryota; kingdom Metazoa; phylum Chordata; class Actinopteri; order Cyprinodontiformes; family Poeciliidae; genus Poecilia; species Poecilia latipinna. The sequence goes on along the minus strand of NW_015114195.1, from coordinate 28,152 downwards.
GTAATGTTAAGCCCAAGTGAGCACACTCCCTTAGTGGATTTGGTTACACAGAAAGAAAGAGGGGGAAAAAAAAAGTCATCTGCTCTTCCCATCTTGGGATATCTTCAGGAATTCAGCCTGATAATGTCCTCTGTGGCTCCGGCTTGCGGAGAAAGAGCATAATATTATTTCCCGGTGGTTATGATTGAGCCATTAACCTTTTATCTCGGTCTTTTGTTTGACGTTTCTAAAAAGGTAAGGATGGAGATATTTATTCCATTTCCGCCCAGCTGGCCAAAACAAGCGGGTGAATCATTCGTCTGGGGCGTGGGTAAACAAAGGGCCTCCTTAGGTCTCTGCCAATCAGGCCTTATAAAATATTAACCCAATGTCATTGCCCTTTTAAAAATCTCTCACCTAGAATTCCCTAATTGTTCCCTTTTTCTTTATCTCTGCGGTGCAGAGAGTAAATAAATTAACAAAATAGCTTTTAACGCCCCGGGTAACCTTTTAACTGAAGGATTATCTGGGGTTTATTTTTCATTTCTCTCACCGCGATAGCCGAGCATGCCCCATTGATTGGTTTGCTGGGGTGGTGACCAGCCATGAAAACAAGGTCTTATTGATAAAACAAAGCAGCTTCTTACCTTTTAAGTGCCAGGTCAGGCAGAATTTCAGCTACCCACCCCCCCACATATCCCCATGCCTCCCTCCACGCCACCACCTCCCCTCCTTGCACCTTCCAAGACCATCAGGGGTCTGAATATGCTGAGCTGATGGGTTTCTTCTTATTCTTCTTTTTTTTTTTTTTTTTTTTTCTCTAAAAAAATATTTAAAAATATGCACACATCTCCCCCAAGAGGTTAACTATGTTTGTTGAAAGATGAGGATAACATGTCTGTGGTGTTTTCCTGCAAATTTTAAATCCCAACAGGTATGATAAGAGCTTTGATTGAAAGGAGGAGATGAAATGCTTTAATTCTAAGAGCAGAGGAAAAATAAAATAATTAAAGGAGTTGGCAAGTAAAATTAATCATGTACAAGCTTTAATCCAAAAATAGATTTGAACTAGAATGGCAAGGAAGGGGGGATGGGGGGGATGAATAAATACAATTTTCCTGATGTGAATTTATGATGATAACATATATGTCCAATTAATTATTATCTGATTAGCATGTGCTCTTTGCTCTCTGGTTCCCAACATCATCAGCCGCAGTAAGCTCAGGTATGGGAGATATATTAATGATGGCTATGCAAGCTAGGCGATTCCTATTGCTTCTTTAGATTAATTTATTACGATTTTTTTTCTTTTAGTTAATTGTTGTTTTTGCAATATTTTGAAAATAAAAAGTCAGTGGACATAAAAAATCCCAAAAATGTTTCTCACACCAGCAAATAGCTCTATGAACACAACTTTTCCCAGTGAAAATGTAATTATTACTTATTACTATGGATCCTGAATAGAAGAGCAATTGCTTTCCACACTCTATCAATGTTTGAGACTCTTATTTTGAAATTATAAAGGAAGTAGCTCTTTAGTTGCGTGTTGACTGAGCCAAATACTGAACAAAGCTCATTGGGCTGACTGAAAGCAACTGCTTTGATTCGGGTAACTTCAAACCTGTGTGAGTATTTGCAGTTTTGATCAAACATCTGTGAATAGACACCTACGAAAAATGTTTATAGCCACTTATTTTGTTAGTTCAAACACCAAATATGCCTCATTATGCATTCAGATGCACTACTGCAGACGCTAACATCCACCATCTTCCTTATCGCTGCTAGTGGGGTTGCAGCCAATCAGTGCCAAGAAAAATGAATGGAACACTGGGATTGGCTGATTTGGAAACTCCAGCCAATACTATGTCAAGTAGCATTGTGCTAATGTATTTCAGCTTTGTATGTACTTTACCTATGTTGTACGAAAATGTCTGCATGTCAGCAAATACAAAACCGCATTAACAAGATTTGAGCATTTTTAGAATCGTTTGTCCATATTTAAGAAAAATACTTTACCAACATATAAAATTGATTATAAAGTCAAGTATGTGGTGGAAAAGGGATTGTTTATGGTACAAAAAGAATGTAGGAAAGAACAAAATGACCCTATGTAAACATGAAATGAGTGTTATGGGTGTTACAAAACCACAGAAGAAGCCCTGAGTACTTTGAAACGGTGAGGAACGTTTTTACTACTCAGTAAACAAACATTGCTTAACACCCAAAACAAATAATTGTAGAGCTAGAATCTCAGTCAGGTCTTTCTGATGCGATTTTGGTGCAAAACAAATAGCATCAACCAGTTAGTAAAATATGACACGTTCAAGTCCCCTAATGTGTGACACCAAGCGGCCTAGTACTTTAAAGACAGGTAAAATCTAAACTGAATTTGTATTACTATTATTATTACTATTATTTATTTATTTGAAATGTCTTTATTAAGACACATTTCAGAAGTATGAAACCTTTAACTTCCTTGTAAAACCATAGATGAGTTTTTTTTTTTTTGGGGGGGGGGACATTAGGGTTACCGTTGACTGAAACTATTATATGTTGCGTACTCGAACCACTACTGGAATATTGTTCAACCATTACGGATTCCTAAAAATGGAGTTTACGTCGTGAGAAACCTTAATCATATTTTGTGAAAAGAAAAAAAAAAATGCTCCTAGCTATGTTTCCATCAACACAGTTTCATGTTTCACCTAATACAGTTCTACAAAACAAATGTACCGATAAGCTCGAGAGTGAGGGAAGCTATACGTTAAACGTTATCTACTGCTGTGTCCTGCATGTGTGTTTTCATTTTGTTCTTTTTAGATTTACTGTCAGTCAAAAATTATAAATGACATTTATTTTTATCTTTTTCCAATGATTTACAAACCAAAGCAACTGATCGATTATTAAAACAAGAGCCAACTTCATTATAAAAGTAATTATTGGCCGACTTAGCTGTGTGACAGTTTGCAATAGTTTGACAAAACAGCGTCGGGACAGAAGAGCAGAGTGTACGTTGCCTTCACTCGAAAAAGAGGGTGAAAAAAGATGATTTATATTTCCTGCTGACCTTCGCAGTCTATTCGTTGTGACGATCATAATCTCAGAGTCACAGTGTGATACATGAGAATGAATTCACTCATCCATCTTTTTCATGCATCCATCTATCCTTTCCCTGATCTTGTATCTGTATTTGCATTGAACCTATTCTTGGATTATCTCAATCAGTTTTCCCCCCTCGCACCTGTCAGACACTGCCTCGCACAGGTAGCCACAGTCCGCTTATCTGATCTAGATAGCTGGATTACAGCGAGTTGGTGAGTGCGGCGGGGAGGGGGAGAAAAGAAAAACACACTTTTATTTATTAGAGTTAGGCAACAGCTGCATCCGCCTACAAACCGGGGGAACCTTTGTTGCGGAACAATATATCACAGATCAAATGGTGTGAAATCAAAGGAGGGAGAGAGTTAGCATCAATCCGCCACTAAAACCCCCCTTTTAAACTGCTGTCTGTTCTCTGATCCCTGGGTGGACTAATGTGCAGGGTTGGGATCAGCAGCAGTCGAGAGAGAGTGAGTGCCTTCCTGGTGCCTTTGTCTGGCCTCGGCGGCGATTAGAGCCATGCTGGGTCACGCCATCGCCGCGCCTGACGGGGCGCAGGAGCCGGCTGCACTGCCTGCACGTTGGCCTTGCTAAAGGACAGCGCTCAGGGTTCTTATACGTGATGAGAAAGTGTGGATCTTTACATCTTTGTCCAGATGTGGATGAAGATGGAAAAAGAAAACTGAGCATAGAAAAAAAAATTTCAGACTTTGTACTTTATTATCCATACATTCTATATCATATTTTATCTATTTGTTAATCAATTTGTCATTCCATCAATCTAACTTTTTCCATCCATCTTTCAATCTATTCCTGTTTAGAATCTAACCATTCATCCTTTGCATATCAGCTTCCATCCATCCACGCATCCATCCTTCCAATGTTTGTCTGAGATCTGTCCCCCATCTATTTCCCCATCCATTATTTGTCCAACATCCATCCATCCTACAACATTTGATTTTAGCAGGTTCAACAATGAAAGTCTGACCAGTGTAAAAGCATGTGCTATACTTTTGTAGTAGGTGTAGTTATACCTTGACAAAAGGGACCAGAATTTACTTCTTTATAACGGCGTAAGTGGAACTTGATAAATGTGTATGAACCCTGGATAAAAAAAAACCCTCCTACCAGGAATCGTGTCCTGTAATCGCGTTCTATTAGATATTTGAAGCCTCTCAGGTGTGAAATAGAATATTGGAGCGATCTAAAGCACGATAAACTGCCGATTATTCCCGTGCATCATTAATGTTAAAAGCTGATTCCATAATTGTACGTCCCATAACTACAGAGTCTCAGATTGTTCAGTATCACATCAACAGACTCTGATAATGAGTAAGCAGCCTTCCTACATCGTGGTGCCTGATGAGGAAAGCCTAATTGGTTGACTTTTCCATGCCTAATGGATGATTCTCTTAATTAAAAAGATACTGTACCAAATGTTAGAAATCAGATAGCGCTTAAAGTAAATGCGCTTAATCAAATGTACGAGAATGAACAGTTCCAGGAAAGCCTAAACGAGATTGGTCGATATGATTTTCGTGCCAGTATTTATTAATTGCGAGAGCCTTTGGTTAGAAAAAAAAAAAACAGAGCGGGGTCTTATCTTCAAACTGCGAGGGGAAAATTTCATCTAAACGCTCGCGCTGATCTCTCTCCTTTTTTTTTCATGAACTGCGATGCATATGAAACAAGTCTTCAAAACAAGGCTTTAAAAAACTTACCCAGTCAGGGTGCCTTTGAGGATATTTAATTAAAATCTAATCCTGCATTCATTAAGGCTCACATAAATTAAGCTGTCATTCATAAGATTTATGGATTCTCATTTGCATATTGCATACAATTCATCAATTACTCAAGTATGAAAGGAGCGCATTTCCCTTGGAGCTGCCTGCTAGCCTGCCAACATTTGAAATGAGAGAAAGAGCACAACTGTCAGGCATTCACTGCAAACTTTTCCCCACAATGTCTGTGCACTGATTAATCTCATTTCCTAGGCATCCCTTACAAGATTGTACACAGTCCAGCTGCACTTTTCAATTATTTCTCCTGTCCTCCCAACTAACTTTGAAAGCAGGACGGGCTAAACGTGCACTGGGGCTACTTTAGTCTTTATGTATATAACATGTCCTTTTTTCGCCGGGGTAATCATAAATTACAGATGGGGGGGGAAGGAGAGGGCGGGTGTTTTAGAGATCCTAATGGAAGAGAACTGTAGTAATTCTATTGCAAATCCCATCAGGCAAATATTCTGCATCCTATAATAGCATATTTCCTGTCACATTTAGCGAAGAATACCTCCAGCAGGCGTTCTGACAGAGCGAGAAGGCAGGAAAAAAAAAAAAAAAAAAAGAGACGAGATGGGGGCAGAGGGTGGTTGGGTGACAGTGGGCAAGAAGAAAACAAAAGAGAGGGGGAGAATCTTAGAGGTAAAAAACAGATAAAAGAAAAAAACTCCCTCTTTGGACATGAGGCTATGGGAAACCCAGTGTGGAGTAAGTGCTTAAACCAAGCGGTGCGTGAAAGCATCCGAGATAAAAGGTCAGGCGAAAAAACAAACAGACCACTCGCGAGGACGAATGGAATTAATTGACTCATTAATATGCATGGCTAATAAAGCCCAAAATCCTAAAACAAAAATCATTGTCAACCATTCCCTTTTAATGGCTCTTATTTTCAGCTTGAGAAGAGCCGGTCTACAGGGTGTATCAATCTTAGGAGGGGTGGGGTTCCTCCGGCAAAACAGGCTTCGGGGGGCAACCTCCGTGTTGTGCGCTCATGTCCTCCCCGGCAGACAAAGGCAGAGTTGTTCTGGTGGAGGGATTAATTGAGAATTAATCCCGCTTTCTGGCAGTGGAACAGACCGGCAGTTAGGAGTGAAAGTCATCCTGAAGGGTAGGTAATTGGTTCCCCCCATCGCAAAAGCTTTGGAGAACAGAAATCAAGCTGCAGTTTTCATTAATCCTCCCTATTGTTTTGAGAAATTGTTGTAGAGAGTGACTTCAGATGGAGTCAACAGTTAAGGCTTTTAATTTGCTTTTAATTCTGCCAGCGGGGCGACAATTAACAAACCCCAAAGAACAATAGCTTGGAAAATTATGCGTTCGATTGACTCTAAATGACTCTGGAATCAAAAACCGATAAGCAATTATTATACTGTACTCTACAAACGGTAAGTACCTCAAACATGCCTGAACCACTGGTTGTCTCGGTTCCTCTCCCTTCATCTCTCCACAGGTGCTTAACAAAACTATACCTCTTTCCTTATTTGTCACATGCCAACCGAAAACTTCAGTGTATTTTAATGGGATTTAGATGGATTAACCAGGACAAAGTAGAGAATGAATACATGGTTTTCTTTCGTTGACACATAAAAAGCATAAGAAATTATTTATTTTCAGCCCCGTTTACTCTGAGACCTTAAATATAGTGAAAAATTCAGCACAACCATTTGTCCTCAGAATTCATTTCAGCAGTAAATTATACTTTTTTTTTCATTATTTCCCTTTGGGATCAATAAAGTACTTTTGACTTTTGAGTCCATCTCTGTGTAATTTGGGTTCGTCTCTTGAAGGTTTGCTCATCTGTGGACTTTGCCCGTTTGTCTAAGCAAAATGGACACACATCAATTAGATTAGATCGGGATCATCAGCGAACATCAACTTTCAATTCATTTTGATTCTTAATTGAATTGACTTTGAGTGCAAACAAATGAATATTCTGTAATCTACATATGCTTGCATGTAATGAGTGAAATTTTATTCCATTCCAAATGTGATACAATAGAATGTCGATTGCGAATCTACGACCCAGCAGCAGCTTTTCTTCCACTACTGCTTTGTGTTTATCTTCACCCATCTTCCCACTAACTGTGAGCAGCTTCCCTGTACCTGCTGTATGGAGCATTAAAAAGTCTTGCAGTGGCGATAAAATAGGTAAATAATATATAGCATCAGTTGTGATATAAGCCTATTTTTTCTTTTTCCTCTCTTTCTCACCTGTGTTTCTGTGACCTTTAGCATTTCTGGTGTAATTTGTGTTCGGTGTGATCATCTGCTGCTGTGTGACTCTGTCCAACTTGGGAAATATTACATTAGCACGTAAACTGCTTATTCATGAAACTAGGAATATATCAGCCACCAACTAATGCACTCTACACAATCCTTTGCTATATGGCACAGACATGTCAATGTGGGTGCAGTATATGATTACTGCACACACGTTGACATCGCAAAGATGAAACATTTGTGATATTGTGCAGCTGTAGTTCTCACAGCATGATGCTGCCTTTTTTTGTGACTTTCTTCAGTCAGAGGTTTAATCAGATCCTCTGTAATCTCTAGTTACAGACTGCTACTGGAGATCATCCATTAAATACTTTTTTAATACCATATTCATTTCTCTTCCCTATTCCTAAGTTTTAGAATTGCACCACCGGACCGCTGGATGTGATTAGTTTCAGGTCCAAATGGACACATAAGACATAAAGAGAGGATGATATGACGATAAGACAAGGAGACACAGCGACTAACAGCAGACATGGAGGAGGAAGAACGTGCAGAGGAAAGGAGAGTGAAGATAGTGCAAGGAAAAGAGGGAGGTGAGACAGAGAAAAAAAACACACACACGCACACAGTTCACAAACACACTCCAAGTTCAAGCAAAACAGGAAGAGTGCGGTGATTAGCATTAATTGCAGTGAGGATTGGAATCCTGTGTGAAACATTAAACAAAAATTATCTACTGTTTATTCATTTTCCGGGTTTTCCTTTTTTCAATAATTAATTGAATGTAAATACTTTGAGAAGTCCAAAATTATCTAGAGAGGAAAAGAAATGTTTACACAATCAGGGAAAATGTTCCCATCCTCCGTCTCTCTCTCTCTTCTGTGTACACGGAAAGGTTAGGGGCTCGGGCCTGTTCCTCGCCGATTCCCCACCAGAAGCAAGTGTCGGTTCCCCCGAGTGCCGACCGCTGGGACGGTGTTTGCATATTTAGATACAAGCCACCCTGTTTGTGCAGCCCCCCTCCCCCCCCCACCCCCGAGTTCTCTCTCCAACCCCCCCACCCCTCGATCAATTTGGCCAGCTGTGCTTTCAAATGTCTTTTTATTTTTTTTTACCCCCTCCCTCCCCCCCCACCGCCCAACAACATCGAGACAAACCGGGCAGAGTCTGACGTGCGAGCGCGCACACTTCACAGAAAGAGAGAGAGAAAGAGAAATGAGTTCAGAGGGAGCCCCCAGCCTGCGCGGCGTTCCCAGACGGGCATTTGTACTGAGTTAAAGACAAATCAAAGCCCGACGCCTCAATGAGACGCGGAAGAATCGGATTCCGTCTGCGTGCGTCCCTGTGATCCTTCCGGAAGCATCTCCAAGAGAGGAAATAACAAGGACTCAAACACGAGTCCCCGCCCCTGGAGCAGGGGAGGGGGAGGGGGGGGGGGGAGACTGAAGGTGGCAGCTACAAGCTTTAAGTGTCACGTCGGTGACTGGCACGGAGAGCAAACGCGACAATCACTCCCGACATGCCGCTATAGGCGTTTCCCAAATAACTCTGTTTCGGATGAGGCGAGGCGCTCTCCGAGACTTTGTGTTTCTCTTAAAAGCTGAAACTCCATTTAAGCCTGGCAGGCGAGCAAACAGGCCCACTCAGCAGATAGCGGGGAAGCTGCCGGGTGTGCTTGCAGCTTGATGGTATAATTCTTAATGTACGGCTTGACGAGACATAAATCTTAGCCAAGCATCAGCTCACCTGAATTCTTTTCTCTGCCTCTCCCTCTGCCTCGCTCTCTCTCTCTCTCATGATGAATTGTTTGCTACATCTCGGAGACTAAAACCCTTCAACCTCTTCAAACCCGGGTTTCTAATAACGCGTAGGTGCTGGGGAGAGGTGACAGCATGATGAATATCACAACAGACAGCTCCAATATGGGACAATTTTACCAGATCGATATCTCACTGCAATATCAGAGAAAAGGAGCTGATATTAGTCTACACAGTGTATTACAGATGGGGTACATTTCTTCTCTGTGCACTCCCTGTGAACCTAGGCTATATTTCATCCGTGTCGCCGATGGTTTACACGCTCACAAATGCTGTGGAAAGTAATCACGCCGCGGCAGCCACGCCAGATGCATCTGCTTAGAATTATCCATATGTGTGATGCGCCTATAAGCCCCCTTGTTCAACACGCCGATGGACTTGCAAATAAACTGTGAATCACTTTAGAGGATGTTACAGGCCATTATTTCTGGCGAGACCAAATGTTTTGTCACGTTCTAATGGAGAGATCACAGGCGGGACGTGGGAGACGCGGCTCTTTAGAGGAAGGCAGGGGCTGCAGAGAAAGGAAAAAGAGAAAAGGCGGTTGCCCGTTTTCGAACTCTTTAATTTGCAGAAAGCTTCGGCTGCGCGAACACGGCAGATGTCGGCGCATTTGTCACCGAGCTGGTGACAGTTTTAAAATCGGGTCTTGTTTTATTTAAATCAAGTTTCAGTCGCAACTTCCCGACTTTGAGCTGAAGGCCAACAGAGTATGTGTACTTGATCCTCAGGGTGGGGAGAGAGGAGAGGTAACTATTTGTATACTACAGCCTCTTCCATAGCAAGGCCTGCTTTGCTGAATGCTTAATTTTGTCAAAAGGTAGTTCTTTGTCTACCCTGTTGCCACATGCGTGTTCAGACATGTTTGGTGTAAGTGATATCCATTCATACCAAGAAAGAAATATATATATATATATATAAACATATTTTACCAATAAGAGAATATTTTGTTGCCACAACAGACCCCTGAAAAGTCTAGCTCCCTGTAGTTATTGCTGTGGGAGCCCAGTTATCTCAGGAAAAGGTTCTTTTGGTTACGAAAGAGACATATTTGGAAATATTCCTAAAAGAGACATCGACTAAAAGAGTCAAGTCATCCATTTATCTATCCACTTTCAGTACCACTTATCCATTGCAGGGTCATGGAGGGGCTGGTGTTTCCAGTGGGAGACTGGGTGAAAGGTGAGGAACACCCCAAACAGGTCAGGAGTTCACCGTAGGGTCAGTTAAATCATGTTTTACACTTTTGTCTGAAACAATTTCTACGACCAAGTCCCAGCCAAAAACACAATGTCGTTTCCCTCTATATTGCTCTTCCTCTCCATCTCTTTGGTTTCCATGGCATGATTACTATGCCTTCCACTTGTGTTTACCAGGGTTTATGACTAATGCATCCTGGTACAACACCTTCTGATATAAACGTGTTCCAATAAATTAGCTCCAAACTCAAAAAGATTTTCAAAATTTGCAAAATTGCTAAAACTTATTTGAAAATGAAAGCAAGTTTTTCTTTTTTTTTAATATATTTAATTTTAATCAGCCCAGTCATATACACGTGATTATGTCCGCACGTGTGATTAGAGGTGTGAGTTTAATTTGCGGTGAGACTAAATTATGGTTCAGGGGACTCATCACAGTCCAAACATTTGTTGAGGCCTAGATGAAGAAATCAATCACGAGTGGTCGCTGACAAATTAACCGACGCGACTCTCTTTGTCGGGGCTCCGCGCCGAACGCCGCGGTCAGGTGACGTGCGCGAGAAGAAATGGAATGAGACACCTTCTACTTCCAAGGGAGATAGATGCGTACGGGATGAGAGGGAGAGGAGGAAGGGGTGAACGAAAGAGTGAAGGAGGGGAGTGCAGAAGCTGCTAACGCTTAATATCTTCACTCTCCAGGGGGCCGGGGCGGAGGGCCCCGCTGCTGTCAGCTGCAATAGGACCAGTCTTTTTGTGAGTGCCCAAGGTTCGTTAAGGGCTATTAATGGAACACAGCCTCCCTTGTGCGGGGAACTTGTCAGTGTTTCATTAGAGACTGATAAACATATAATGCAAAAGTGTCAAGCGGAGTGTGTAAGAGAAAAGGGATTTTGGGATTGAAGTGCCACAGTCGTTCCGTTGCTTTAACACCGACAATAACTCGGAGTCAATAAAAGGAGGCGGCGCGGGATTGATGGGCAGCGGACACGTCGGGATCTGCTGAATCTGTTTTTCTCGCAAAAGAACATATTTAACTGGATTTTTTTTTTTTGACAGTCCTCATCTTGCCGAGATAAGACAAGATGGCATATCTTTGTTGTTCACTTCCAACAGCAAAGCCCCCAAAAAAAGTAAAAGGAAAAAGAAATGTATCATATTCAATTAAAGTTCTTTTTTTTTTTTTTTTCTTTCCCCACCACTGCTGAACAAATCTGCCCACAGCTGGGACTCTGGGTCTAGTTCACAAAGTCCTTTTGATCATGTTGCACCAGTAAGAGAGTTTGGAGGCCTATGGAGTATGGGACCAAGCTGATCTTATTATGATAATTGGGAAACATCAACTTCAGATGGCACTAATGGAGTGAGATTCCACTGATCAAGAGCGCCTATTTGACTGTAGAAGTTCACTTTTTTTTTTTTTTTTTTTGGGGGCAGACATTATGCAACGCTCGGGTTGCGTTCCCAGCAGGCAGCATGCAGAGACTGCCGGCACAACCATGAGTACGCTTTTAAGCTTTGGTGTTCGGGAGCAGTGTAAACGCCGCGTGACGTTCGACGGCGACGAGAAGTGCTGGTCGGGCGGAGTTAAAATCTCTTTCCCAGAAGAGTGAATAATTGGTTACCCCGACCATTAATCGGTTGATTTTCTTTCCTTTCTTTCTCCTCTTTTAACCTCCACTCTTCAACTGAGAAATATCCCAAGGTTCAATAATTAAAAACGTGTCAGGTGAAAGTCCAGCGTGCTTCCTCACACTGTAAGTTCTCACATTCCCCCGCTTTGTTCATCTTATTAACCTCCTCTCAGCTCACCGCGCCTTTAAATGAAATCTTTAGCCCCTTACATGTGAAATTAAAACTGCCCTCCCTTGAGCGCTTTTAATTATTCTTCTTCAGGAGAAAACTTCCACTTTTTGTCAAGGCGGCCTTCTTTCTTTTTCTCCTTCTTTCTTCCTTCCTTCCCAGTCGCCCACTCCTCACTCCCACTCACTGCCCAGGTCTGTCATGCTTCACTCCTCCCTTCAGCCCATTGCTCTCTCTCCCCACCTTTTTTTTTTCCCCTTCCCTTTTCTCTTCTTCTGCAGGTCTGTTTAATTCTCACCTTGCTCTGCCCTTGTCATCAAGTCATTGAAGCACAAAGCCAGCAGCAAGGGAGTGTTTACTCATTTCCCCACTACATTACCTCTCCTATTAATCACTGCATGGAAACTTCTGGACACTGAAGCTTCTCTGCAGCCGCTACCCCAGCTGCCCTCTCTGCTAACAGGGCAGGCGTTCGCTGGTGCACATGGAGCACACGACTTGTTTCTTTAAGGAAGCCCTCGTCAAGCTAAAGAGGTGATTTGAAAGACTTGAGACAGGTTAGGACCGGTATGAGATTTTCAACGTTTGATGACGTTGAGCAAAGCGACCGGGACTTCACAATATTTACCGAACATTTTCAAACAAGAATGACCCACTTGACACAGTCATTTATATTATAAGCAGAAATGCAATACCACCAAAGCTAAACTGGTTTCAGAAATAGGTGATCAAAATTGGGCTAGATGTTCAGGTGGCTAGCCTGTATTTAGGTGCTTAACACAGAAGTAATTAGATGATTTTCTGCTTCATCTCCCCTGACCGGTAAACCGTGGGTCTCAAACTCCAAAAGTCAGATTTTTCTCACACCAGTAAATGCATCATAACTCAACACCAACAGACAGCTCAAAGAGCTCATTGTGGATGCCTTAACAGAAGAAAATGTTTTCTATTTCAAAAACGGAGAGGCGTCAAAGAGCGTGAGAGAGAGCAAGGAATTTAGAAAATAACAGGAAGGCTGAACATGTCACCGCTAAATTTGATGTTTCGTTCTTTTGATTTCTCAACCTCAGTTTTATACGGACCATTTTGGAAATGTCAGATTTAGAGTCATTATCCATATGGAGAGTTCTTCGTGTAGATAATTGCTTTTGTAAAATGGTAAATATAGTTTAAAGTAAATGGCGCAATCATGATTTCACTATGCGTTATTTACTTTGATAAGGGTGGTGGGTGGCATGATTTTTGGGGGGGTTTTGGAACAGACAATGTTTTTTTTTATTTTATTTTGCAAGCATAAGTGTATAAGTGTATGCGAGCATAAGTGTGTTTTTTATGCAGCATAAAGTGAGAGAAAACTCCTCGCACCTTCACCAGCATTATATCAATCCGACTAGAAACACTGACAGAATTTTTTTTTTGCATTTTTGAAACCTGTACTCTTTAAATCCTCGATACGCTCTGATATCTGCTAACTGGCCTGTGCATAATTCAAAATGTTAATGTGAATTTGTCGTGCGAGAAATGATGCGTTTGTTGAAAATAAACAGAAATATCACTCTTAAAAGATAAAAGTTCAGGTAAACAGGGCTTGTATGACATTAAAATGCAAAGTACATTATAGGCAGACAGGATGAGCAGAGGTTAGTGCCTCTAATTAATCTAATTTAATTGCATGTAAATTGTGTTTTAAATGCAGATGAGGGGGGAAAAAAGCTGCTTTTGATGAGGAGAACACACCCTCTTGTTACTCTTCACTTGTTCTATTTGTGAAATGGGGAAAAAGGGGGGAAAATTAAGAACTGTCCATCACTCTCATCTAAGATCAAGACTCAAGACCTGTAAGAACATATACAGATACACACACACATATATATATATATACCAGATAAACAAGGTAAAGCTGCTCCAATGGATTCTTATGAAATTCAATTAACACACCAAATGCTTTTCCTTTTTCCTCTCCTGCCCTAATTCCCACATTCCCCGCTGCAATGGCTGCATTCCCGGCGATTATGCTCTCCGCTTGGAGTGTGCCATAAATTCACAGGTCTGAGAAAAAAAGGCTGTAACGAGAGCGCCTTAAATATGGGAAGGAGACGTTTGAGAAGATGGATCACCGTAGGCTAGTGGTCTAGCAGCAGTGGGCAGGGGGAACATGTTTGTGAAACACATGCCCCTCGCTGCTATACTGCTCCTAATGAGGCTATGGACATAAGCAACATTATCATTAATGATTGAATACCACCACCCCCTCTTCTCCCCCGCCCCCTTTTTTTCCGGCTTTCTTTTCCTGTATTTTATTTTACCCCTGTCCTTTTGCAATTACAGCTTTACTGGATGCCCCAAGGCGAGCGCCATGCCGCATGTGCACAGCCCTCGTACAGCAAAGAAAAAGGGACCCAAAATATTTGAAATGCAAATAATTGAGTAATGTAAATAGTTTTGTGAGAGTTTACTCAGCGAACAATGGCCCCTTATGAGGCTGAAGTAGAACAGAGTGAGAGGGAACAGGACTGCCGGTGTGGGGAGCCGGAGCGGTGGGGGTTGGAGGGATGATCCAACACAATGTGGCCCTTCTCCTAAAGCAACTTGTTATCAGGCGCTACGCAGAGGCCCCCCATTCAATCTGCATTTAAATACATTTCAGTCCACTCACTCATTTGCATTCATTTCTCCCATTATATCTGAAAATGGCCAAATGTCTCGGCAGCACAATGCGGCAGCCTATCACGAGCCAGGGGAAGCCCACACCTGATGCCAATTTAGCCGGCCCGGATCTATTCAGCGCCGTGTCCCGATCTGACAACTCCGGCTCATCCGCATCCAGGAGACTTTTCAATTGGATCTGCTTCTGGTGACAAAATTGTTTTGCTCATTGAAGTCCACCCTCCCCGTCCACCCAACCCCCGAAACCCCTCACCCCCCACCCCCTCTCGTCCCCGAAAATCTCTCCCTCTTTTCCATCTCGTCGTAACTCCCTCTCTCTGCGCGTTTCTGCCCGCTTGGGAGCCATGGGAAAAGGGGCGGCAAATGATTCTCAGTGGCTTCTGATTTCCACTATTTGTTCAGCATTAGGCCCACTTATCTCTGAAAGAAAAAGCAACATGTGGAGAGAAAGTGACAGGCAGAAACTCAGCCTCGCTAGCAGGCCCATTGTGCGCTGAAGATCCGCATTCAAACATGAGGGGCCCTCAAAAGTCTTTCTCCCTCCCAGTCTCTCCAACTCCCCGTCTCGCTCGCTATAAAACGCACACATACTTGTGCGCAGACCTCTGTCACAGTCAATTACTGCTGCTAATCTGTCCCGCAACGGAGAGTAAATATTTCATTACTTTTTCAAATAAACAGTTGGTCTGAGCTCATGAAGTGTCATCTATCCTGTGAAAGGAGCTGTGAAGCTCACATTCAATTACACCGTAAAACCGCCGAGCGTCTGAAGTTGACGCTTTTGTGCCCAGAGCACGCTAGTAAAAATCACTGGACTTGGTGGCAACATCTTGAGATGAAAAGCCGACTCGAGAGCGCAGCATTTGCACTGCGCCGCCTTTTCTTCTGCCCCAAACAAAACTCTGGGAGCGCAGACGTCTTCTCCACACAAAGCTCTACAGAACCGCTTTCCTAAGCCGAGAGAGAACCAGTAAGATCATTTCACTCAGCGGCAACATCTTGAGGAGAATAGCCGACTCAATAGCCCAGCATTTACACTATGCCACCTTTTCTTTGCCCCCAAAGAGAACAGAAGGAGGGCGATCTTCTTCTCCCCGTAACACGCACAAAAGGGCTAAGACAGTAACAGCTCAATAATTTTCACATTGGGAGCAACATCTTGCGATAAAAAGCTCACCAGAGAGTCCGGCATGTACACTGTACAACCGTTTCAAAGTCTCCCAAACTTAGTTCCAGGAAAGAGGACCCCAAAATGCTCGAGTTTTAAAAGCTGAAAGTAGGGCTTTCTGTCTGTCCTGAGAAATGATGGCAATATTTTGAAATCAAGAGCCCAGAATCAACACTATATAATCCATTGGTTTGGCCCAAAAGAAAACTCAGGGAGCACTGTCTTCTTCTCAGCACAACGCGCTCCGTTTAAAAACTCAAAGCATACATTTGTTGGCCAAAAGAAAGAGACTAGCAGCAACAGTTTGTCTTGAAAAACTGATTTGAAAACCCAGCATCGATGCTACGCTACGTCCCCAAAGAGACTCTTGGAGCACGGCCGTGTTCTCAACATAACCCTCTCACTTTAAATGCACAACAAGACGATTTTTTTTTGTGCTGAGAGCTTTATCAGTAACATCTTGGGAAGAAAAATCTGACTCTTGAGAGTCTGTAGCATTTGAGCTAAACTACCTATTCTTTGGCCACCAAAAACAAAACTAACAAACACACAAAAAAAAAAAACCACCCTTCGAGGTTCTCTTGCCCTGACTACATCCCCACTGTCGTCCAGGCAGCTCAGTGCAGACACACAAAACTGTTTTCTCGGTAACATGCTAACTAAGTGGTGTTGTGTGAGATTAGCAGATGAAATAATGCGAGTAGCAGGGAGGGTTGGGGCACTGGCGGGGGGCTGACAGAGAGATCCCAGAGTCTACTGCTCATTAATCACTGCAGCGTCTTTGACCTTTCATTTGCCAAGGGCGCAAGGAGAAGAGGAGGAGGAGGATGAGGAGGAGAAAGAGGGCTACCCGGGAAAAGAAGGGGGGAAAAAAGGCTAGAGAAGAAGCACAAATGTGACCAGCCAAGAAACGGAGACACGGAGACGTGTCGGAGTCCGGAGAAGACGCCATGACACTTTCCTAATGAAGAGTGAAATTAATCAGCTTCACGGACTGTTGGATGAATCAGGCGTTTCCTGGGCCTCAGGTGGTATCAGCTGCTCTGCTCTGCTTTGCTTTGCTTTGCCAGGCCTGATAGAGACCGATAGGCCCCGCTCCCATTTACACATGTTATTAAAAGATTTACAAAGATGTCTGCCTTGCTCCCCTCCCTCGCTTCACACCGGTCTGATCTTTGGGAACCAGGTGCTGGAAATGGCAGCAGGGTGCGACATTAGCATAAGGTACATTTTTAGAATCTAGGATGTGTGACTCCTTTGTTGCATTGCCTCGCAAAAGTATCCATATCGCAGGAACTTTTTCAGAACTTGTTAGGTTGACAGCACAAAGACATTTTGTTCATATCCTACGAGAAACATCAGCAGTTAAAGATGCATAATTATAAAGTGGAACAAAAATGATACGTACTCTTTAATTGCCTTAAGGAGTCACCTAAGTAGCAAATAAAGTCCAACTGTGAAGGCCTCAGTGGTTTGTTAGGGAACATTAGGGAACAACCAGAAACACACCAGAAAGGTCAGGAATAAAGTTGTAGAGAAGTTTTGGGGTATAAATTAATATCCCAACATCTTACTGTTCAAGAAGTTATCTAGCAATGCATTATGCCAAACCTACAAAGATATGTCCGCACACCTTAAACTGACAGGCCAGGTGTAGACAGCAGCATTCAAGAGGCTCATGGTAACTCTGGAGGAGCCGCAGCTCAGGTGGGAACATTGTTTTGACGGGACAACGGCTGCTTGCACATTCTACAGAACTGGCCTTTATGGAAGAAAGACCCATAAGAATTTGGTGGGTCCCCACCATGGCGAATTTCCCACCATGCCTCTGCTTTTCTTCAACTGGGACACAGAAGATGGTCAGAGTTGTTAAGAAGACAAGTGGAAGTAAACGAGGGGAAAATCTAGACAAACACCTGTTCGTAGCGTGCGATGGATGCTCTCCAGGAAAGTTCGGAATAACTGAGAGCAGACAGAAACAAGCAACCTCGCTGGCTAAGGAGCTAAGGCAGACAGCGTGAGTATCCAAGGGTCTCTGCTCAAAAAGGAGGGGGGAAGAAAAAGTTTTCCGGCTTTAACGGATTGATGGTGGATCGGCTTTAAACACTTGTGTTGATTGAGAAACTCGCTGCTTTAATGAGATAATGAAGTGTCAGCGTTTCGCAATGAGAGCGCTATGGAAACACTCCGGTCGATCTAATTAAGGTATAAATAAGCTTGAGAGAAAACAAATGATAACAACACGCTAATCAGATGAATATGATGCCTCTTAAAAAAAAAATAAAATAAGAAAACAACAAATGACAGGAAAGAAGTGACACGAGGATATAAACATGGCGAGCCGATAGGATTCTATATATAAGTTTATTTTTAACTCAAAGTGATGTTCAAGGTTAATCTAATCAGACCAATTGCACCTCTGAAGAGCCTGCTCCAGTTTAATTGGCTATTTTTATTGCCTCTGCGAGATTTTAATTGAAACCAAAGGGGATCTAACAACAACTGTGACATGTTGATGTCTGGGGGATAGTTATAAATATGCGACAAAATATGTGCATTATTAATGTGATTTCTTAATGCATTATTGTAATGCGTCCCCCGGAAACACAGACATTTCACTTCAACGCAACTCAATTCATCCTGAATATGTCAGCAAAATAATAAGGAAGCAATTTTCTTGGACTTCAGGCTAATTTGGAGTTTTCAATCAATACCAACCCCGGATAAATCCCACGTCTCAAGCACGTTTTTTCTTTTTTTTTTCTAAGACTCGAATTTATGCGGTTTGTGCATTCGCGACGTTGATTACGCCATTAACTGGGGTGTCATCTTATTCTGAGCTTTGCTGCAGATTAGGCGAGTCAAGAATAGTGTTACTCCCTGTGCTGGAAAAGCGATGAGACCATAAAAAAAAAAAGGAGCCATTGATCCAACAGAAGAGATTACATTGTGTCTGACACAGGCATGAACATTAGCATGAAACTGCTGGATCAAATTCTGCACGGCAGCAGAAGCCATTGATGATATCGATCAGAATCAAAGCTTACTACGATTAGACATCAGCTGCTATTTAAAAAAAGAAGCGCTTCCTTTCTTCATGGCCGCTTGCAGATATTTTCTCTACATCTTTCTGAATGGGCTCTTCAGGTTCCCCCCCCCATTTGGCAGTGCTGTGATGTTAGAGATAGAAGGTTTATTAATTGCAGGCCTGCTTCCTGCTGACAGATCCAGAGAGAGTTTAGAGGCGCACAGGATTCAACTCTGCAGGAGTGTGTGTGTTTTTTTTTGTCTCTCTCTCTCTCTTTCTCTCTCCTTTTTTTGTCCTCTGCGGAATGACAATTACTTTTAAACGGTTCCTTTAAAAATCAGGCCTACTTTTTTTTTTTTTTTTTTTTCCAGACCTGACATGACAAAGGTTACGGTAAAAGAAAAAAAAAAAAGGCTTCGGTGAAATGAAGGAACCTGAGAGGGCCCGTCGTTCCTCAGCCAGAGTGGAAAACACCACCTACTCAAGCCTGACATCTGTATAAAAACAAAAATAATCTGCTGTCAGCAGAATGTTCAGTGACTCCTATCACCCGGGCGCTGATAAAGACTCCGGGCCGTGTAAGGACTGTGCTGTTATGCGAAGGGGCTCAGCGGATCGGAATGCATGCTAATTGCTGTCAGAAGTATGCGGCGAGCCTTCCGATTTCTGGCATTGCTCCACACCTTTGTGAAGGATATGATAGAAGGGCTCTGGCTAAACAAAGATTACTGAACACCGCACACTGGCTGTATTGCCATGTCGACGGTCACATGCAATCAATCCAGAGGTCAGCAGTGCGCCGTCGGTGTCCTTCCAAATAAAGAAATCGGGTCATGGATGTTTTGCACCTTGCAGAAGTATTCTTGTCTGTTTCCACGTTCTGAGTCTTTACACCATAAACCTGCAAAGTGTTTAAAAAGGAGGCAACCGGATTTCTTCAGTTTAAGCACTGAGGATAGTAATGGGTGACTGACAATCTACATCGTTGTAGTCCTCAAAGTTAAATGCTCTTTTTGGGGATTTCATCTGATAAACTAACAGAAAGTAGGGTGTCATTGTGACATACAAGGCTTTCAATTTTTTTTTTACAAATACAAATCTGAAAGTGGTGACATACCTTTTGTACTAAACGCGTCCTAGTTGAAACTTTGCAGATCTACCTTCTTCTGTTGTAGCTTCTAGTCTTTTGGGGGTACATCGCGGCTAGTTGTTCTCACCAAGAGACTGAATTTTTTTTTTTTTTTTTGCTCAATCCTCTTTGCAACATATCTCAAGCTCAGTCAGAGAGTATCAGGGACCCCCGGGATTCAAAAGAGCTGGGTGCCACTCTAGTTTGGAGTTACGTTCAACTGAAAAATCCGCAAATACCTAAAAACGGGAATTGGGTGTAGGTTCTCCGAATGACACTACAGTCTGCCAAAGATTCTCAACTGGATTAAGATTTTAACTTTCACTGGGTAGTCACAAAACACACAGCTCTGGCTGTACGTTTGGGGTCGTTGTCCTTCTGGGAAGCTACACCTCAGTCTCCAGCAGTCTTGACCTCTAACCTTTTCTTTCAGGTCATTTAAAATTCCCCCTGTATCCACCTCCCTATAACTTCCCATCTCTTCTGACCAGCTTCTCTGTTCCAGCTGAACAAAAACATACCCACACCTGCCAACTCATCTTTTCTAAAGTTGGATCACCTGTTTTCTTTTCTTCCCCCTGTCCCCCCAGTGTGACTGGATTTTATTTTTGTGTGTCAAAAGTAAAGAGGACTTAATACAAATGCAGATCGTACTTTGTAACTCATTCCGCTTCACAGTTAGGTGCTGCTTTGCTACACATAAAATCCCAATAAGAACACACAGACTTGTGGTTATGAGGTTGCAGAAGGTGGAACAAAATACTCTTACAAGAATATTATGGTTATTCAGTCAGATGTGCCTGTTTCCTTTGAAGAAAACTAAATACAATTAGGAAATAAACACTTTCTGTCTTTGATCAGATCGTGCTGTCGATGTGATTAGAAATGAGACTTTAACACGTCCCTTTTAAGCAAAACACATAGAAGGACAAATTGGAAATGGTGGCGTTTAAAGCGACACAGGCTGCAAAAAAAGAAAAAAAAAATGTATTCATCATGTCTGGTTTAATCCAGTGTGCCAGTAAAACCTGATGCTCTAAACAGGAGCAAACCTCCCCTTTTAAATAATTGATATTTTCTGATTAAATGTGGCAGTTTGGAGATAATGAATTCTTTATAGTGTGCCTTGAGCAACTCAACAGCTTTGCCCTGCGTGACAGCTTTATGAGGGCGCCTTTTCTGCCCAAATTTTGAAAGTTTAACCTATGTAGATCAATGTGCTTCCTTAAAAGAGTTTAATAAATTAAAGTGCAGGGGGGTGGGGGGGGCTTTTCTTTTTTTCCTCAGCGAGCAGAAAAAGCTGATGAGACAGGTTTAGTTTAATCTCAGGCAATAGAAGTCATTAACCATTCTCCCAGGAATTAAAATATAGCTTGCCCTTTTCTTCTCTCACTTATCATTAGCATCACTTTAATCTCCCCGCGTTTCACACTGCTATTTTAATCATTACTTACTGCCTTTTGACAACTGAGGAACATGGCTTCGCCCCGTTCAGGCAATATCCTGATTTTAGCTGACAAAATGTAGGACATCATTTAAAAATATCTAAATTTCCTCTTCCTCCTTTTTTTGTTCTCCCACTTTTTAGACCCCCTGAATGTCTGGCTATTTATATCAAAGACGGCATAAAAGACGGTGGGGGGAGACTGACTGGACGACATTCAAAATGTCATTCGGGTTTGCTGCAGGGTTAACAAAATCCAAAGTGCAGTTTATTTGTCTTAACCCTGTATTTTTTATGCTAATAGTGAATTTCACTTATTGTCCTATGTGGGTCACGAGGAGTATTGGGGCGGGGGCTATTTGCCTGCCCTTGAATCAATGAGCATTTTGCAACAGAAACTATGCATCTCCAGAGCAGAATATAAATAAAGTATTATGGTCAGTCTCCTAATGACAATGACAGATGTAGGGCAGACTTTCTCTCTCTCTCTCTTTTTTTTTTTTTTTTTTTTACTTTTGTTTCATTAATGTTACTTGTAGCAGTAAAACTGAACAATAGGAGTGGATTTGGAGCATGATTAATCCGGCGACGAAGGAAAAACAATAAAAAAGGTCATTGGCCTTCAACTGACGGCTCCTTATGGATCTGAAGTTTGGCATTGTGTGAAACTTCCAGTTCTGCTCTTACACGTTTCATACATCAACGAGGCCCCGGAGTGCCAAAGCATTCCCACGATTCCGCTTCCAAGTTTATGCAAATAGACACATTTTTGCATCATTACATTTCATTTCACTGATTTAACGGTAATCCATCTAAAGCTAGTGTAGTTCTCCCCTAAAATACATGAAATTGAACTAATCTGCTTTTCCCTCAGTGACTCTCGTCCTTCGCTGCCGTTTTTTTTTCTTCTTTTTTCTAAAACTGTGCCAAGATTAAAGGCATTACCAAAGAACAGAAACCTCAAGTCCTTTAGATTAGTGTTCAATTACTTAATCCTTTAATAGAATGTGAGTTTTGCCCAAAACAACAAAGCCCCTCAAATACACATTATTACCGCTGTCAAAAGCGGCACGCTAATTAAGTCTAACAGTTACAAGAAGGTTAGAGTGTTCAGATTCTAGTCTTTTGCAAGGGAGGGAAAAAAGATCACGTAAAGCAACAAGTCAACTCATTACAGTTATTCAAATAATAAAAAAAGAGACTTTTATTTTTTATCTTTTTTTATTGTTTATGGCTTTCAGTGAGTGAAAGGACCTAAATTCTACTTATTTAGCTACTAAAATATTCTTCACACTAGTAAAAGTGTGGCCATGTTATGGCCTATGCAATAATGAAGAAGACTATTGTATTCACAGATACTCTATGTGACAGTCTTCAAAAGGGTGGTAAGCCACAAAAGATCACCGTTCAAGGAACTGGCTGTTTACAGGGTGCCGAATCCAAGCACAATAAAGGAAAGTCAAGTGGAAGCAAGAGCTGTGGTAGAAAATGGCGTACAAACACCAGGTTTAACGGCAGCTTTAAGAGTACAATGAAACAAAGTCCTATCAGATGTTTTTTGATACACAGTCTTGACTTGTTGCATAAAGCTACTACTAAACCAAAGGAAACGATAGCCTGGATCTACGCCGCATGCGGCTCCGCTCTGCTGCGAACGACGTAGCAGCATTCGTGCATTTCTCAGCTAGCATGATTTCCCAATAAAGTACATGATAATACGGATGAATGGTTTCAAAATGAGTTTTTCTTCGCCCACATTGGCTGCCTCCACCGAAGCTCCTACTGCGACTTGGCGTGGTTTCGAAATAAAAATCATGTTTTGTCTTATGTGTTTATACATAACCATTTTAACAGCTTATACATACAAATAAACTCATATATTGTTTATCATAGCTAGAATTTCGAGAAAATGTAGTGTGTATTTGGTTAATTATTTTTGAAAATATGGCTGTTGTGCTGTTGTGTGTATGTAATATGAGTTTTACTCACTGAACAGCATTACCGACAGAAGTTAGCTTTTTGTTGACGGCATCATAGAACACCTGTATTCTTCTAATGAGACAGATGAGTGAAGATTTTTTTTTTTTTCCCCATCGAGGTAAATAGAGCTGTTGTTTTGCTAGCCCAGCCTCTGAATGAATACGACCACGAAAACCACCACCTCCCCTCCATTCTTCTTCTACTCAAACCCCCGCGCCCTCCCCCATGCAATTTTTATTTTTTTGTTAAAAAAAAAAAAAGAAAAAAAATCAACAGCGAGTTTGCTCACTAAACGCTTGGAAGCAGTTTATGAACATTTCAACAATAAAATCCCCTTCGCCTGACATCAAAAAGGCAGCTCGGTTCATTTCTGATCCCGATCCAAGTTCAAAGGCGAAGTTAAAGTGATACTTCAAAGAAGCGTGTAATCAAAGACACGCAGCTGTTAAAACAATCTTTTGTTAGCTCATTGTCTTCAGAACAGACTCTTCACAAAATCCCCAAATGAAGGGAAGCAGAATCAAATAAGTTACATTCAGACGCTCTGAGTGGGAGGCCTCGGTGTCATGCTAGAATGAATGCAACACTAAAGATTTACTACCATTTACAGCAGCTGAAGCAGTACAATACGGCTTGGTATCCTGCCTGGGGAAAACTGAACAAAAACGGAACCACCGCGGCCCTTTTAAATATGCCAAGGGCTTCAGGCACATTAAAATATGCCCCAGACAAAAGTGAGGCATTTTGACAAATTAAGTGCCTGGTTATGAAGGCTGCATTGTTATATTTGATGCCGTATCCTTGCTCGCGAACCGCAAGGCTCCATCGCTGTCTGTAAGTAGTATAATGTCCCCTCGGTCGCTCCGCCGCGGCCTGCTGCACTGTGTCATTTGATTTCCTCCACAAGGGCAAGTTGCAGCTGTATTAACAAGTCCCTATCACTACCTGATGCGGTTGAATTTTAATGCAAAGACCATCCGAAAGGGGGGAAAAAAAAAAAAGCGGGGGGAGGGAAAAAAAAAAAAAAAAAAAAAAAGTGAGCGAGAGAGAAAGAGCTTTGCCAGCCCATTGGCTTGGCTTAATTTTTTAATATGCGTTAGCACCTAGCTTTAATCCGACTCTAATGTACACCGTCAGGGGTTACTGTTGAGATAGAGAAAGGGGCTGTCAATCAAGGCTTGGCCAAATTATACCCAGACTCCATTAGGTTTAAAATAGAGCAATGAGGTCTAGCGTGAGTCAATCAAATCATTTAAGGATGGCTGTTATGGTTATTACGTTCTACTTGTTATGGAACCCGCTCTTACCTTTATTACCAGCAATGGCGAGTGAAAGCGAACGGCCCCTGAAATGCACGTGTTCTGTTCGCGTTACGACCGTGTTGTTAATTTTCCTGTAACTCGGTGTCACGTTGAACATTGTGCCAAAAAAAAAAAAAAAGGTGAAATAACACTGAATAGATGAACTGAAAGTTCAACACTTAAAAATCAAAGGGCATGATGTATTCAGAAGATGTTTTTTATTATTATTTTACCTTTCAGATGAAAATACACAGACCAGGAGTAAAGTAGTTAGTTGGAGAAAAAAAAAGACAGGTATGCAACATATTGAAAAGATATCAAATCAAATGATAAAATTTCATGAACTTATGAAATAATATGACCAATTTCAAAATTGGTCATATTAAGTACATTTCATTATACATTCTGAGTCTTGTTTTTACTTTTAAACAAGACTCACAAGACTTTATCTGCTTAAAGTAACTTTTAAGCAAATAATATGCCCACATTTCTGTATTAAAACTAATCCTAAATTTTATGTTTTCATTATCTATAAGCAGATAATTGTCATAAATAACAGACATAAAAACTTTAAAACTCAAATGTATGGGCCAATCTATATAATGAGTTTTCTTGAGATGAATGAACTTTTCAGTTATATTCCTTTTTTTTTATTAGATATTGTTCGTGTGCATACATGGCCCCTCTACAACTCATTTAGGTTTTTTTTTAGAAAGTTGGAACTCCACCACACACTTTTTGTAGCAATGAACAAGTTTCTGGCATACGTCTGGCTGCAAGCCTCTTTAAGAGAGACGTCATTTTACTGTCTTTATCTATTCTGAAGCAAGTTTTGATGTCTGTTTGGGAACCATTTGGAGCAATTAACTGCCTCGAGGGTTTCTGAACCAGTCTCTCAACCACAGATGAAAGGAGATTGGCTAGAATGATTAGGCACATCTCAAGAACCACCCAGGCTCTTGAGAACTTACGGTGGAACTCAAAGCTGGTGGTTCACCAGTGCAACCAGTCACAGTGAAGCAAGCTTTACATCACCGCATGTTGAGAGGGTGAAGACTAACAAAGAAGATCCTGTCGCTAAAACCTTAAAGTTAAAAGGCAAATTAATTCTCAAGATAAACATATGTATACATACATATACATATATATAATCTGTCGAGACAAAAACTCTGGCCTCTTGTCATTGTGGTGGAATAGCCACAATGATACAGTATGATGAAGTACTTTTATGTGACTGGTAAGCACATTAGTGGTGGTATCATGCTGTGGGACGGTTTCATTGCCAGCAGTACTTGATAGCGGAAACTCAAACACAACCGGTTGTACAAACGACCCAAAACTCACATCCAAACTAGGCTAACAGGTTAGCTTCTGGAACAGCCAAAAAAAAAACAAAACAAAAAAAAACAAATTAGAGAATATTGGAAGGATTTCTAAAACTTTGAGCAGGGAAACAAAACTGTTTAAATAAACAATTCGGCCAATAATAAGGGTCAATTATACAGAAAGAATTTCACCAGAAGCTGAAAAGTGTGTGATTCAGGAGCAACTTTCTAAAAGACATTTGGGTTCGGGTGTATTTGAGTTGTTTATATGATTTTGATTCTGAGTGGATAAGAAAAAATAAATTCAAACTCATGTAACTAGTTGGAATAGAATAGAATATATATTTTTATCATGTTATCAGGAGGTACTAGAAGATGAAGGGTCCTCCCACCGAGCCTTCATGCACCGCTAAAATTACACAAGAAGCTAACAAGGAGATAATTTTATATATTTAAAAAAATAATAACAATTCAAGATATTTGGGAATCATGAAAGGAAGCAAACTAATGTCTCATGAGGGTATTGAATTTAGCAAGTGTGACATGGTGTGCTACTAACCTGTAAGTCAGCAGATCCAAGTATGATTGAAGACCGCCAGCGCATGTAAAAAGAGAAAAGAGAGGAAACACACAAGAAACAAAGTCAGAAAAAATTGTGTCATATAATACAACATTTCACCTTTACATATTTAATTCATAAAACAAAAATGTCACGTTTAATTCCCAGAAATAAAAAAAAAACAACTAAATCTCATTGTCTGGTGCTTTCTGGGCACACGCGAGTTGGACGAACGTCGCGGCATAAATAAAACAAGTTGCGGGTGCATCTGTTCGGCGAGATCTCCAAAAAGTTTTTGAGCCAAGTGACAATATGCGTAAAATGGGAACAGTGTTGTGAAAGATTTCCATTTGGACTGTTTGTAAACATGGCATGCGCTGTGGAAGTGCCAGGTTGCTCTTAACAACCCCGCTTCCAACGAACAGAAAAGTAGGGAGGAAGACAAATTGCCAAAAATGACATTATCATCTCCGTATGTGTCGCAAGGAAAGTGGATCTGCATCAAGAAAACGGAGCGAACCCGTGTGTGTGTGTGTGTGTGTGTGTGTGAGGCTGTGTTTGAGCTTGCTTGAGTGTGTGTGTGTGTGTTAGCGGGTCTGTGCGTGTCTGACCCGCTCCATCTGGAGGATTCAAACACTTGGGGGCTGTCACACAATAGGGATACGAAAGCCCGCTGAAGGATAACAAATGACTTCATGGCAGAACAGCCATTGAAATTCTTTCAGTATGTGGCATTAAAAACAACTGAACAAATAGAGATAAGAAGGTTGGTAGGATTTGAAATGAGATTTTTTTTCCCTCTCCCTTCCTCTCTCCCTCAGCTTAAAAGCTAAACAAAACAAATGGAGCTTATTACTGCAGATTACCTTACACTGGACAGATTCACCGCATGAGGCCTAGTGTAAACAATGTCTTTCTCTCCGTGTTCTAACTATGTGCCATTTATAACAGTGAGCAATCATATCCACGGCAGACACACACACACACACACACACACACACACACACACACACACACACACACACACACACACACACACAGATAAAGCAAAACATATCCTGGCCTGCAGTTTCAAAAATGTAATTGTTTAAGGGACTGTTTCCATGTGAGTTGCCATAGCAAACACTGATAAACCAATTACAGCCTGCTACATTGCTGCTTATTTTACCGCTGCATCAACAGCGGCTGCCACTGGAGACTGATTGTTTGCGTGAGTCAGGGGAAAAGCTGAGCCCTTCCATCCCTCTAAACGCTGTCACTCACAAGGTGCCGGGACTTGAAGTCGACGTCGACGACAACTAAAAAAAAAAGCTCTTTTGGATTTCTGCTTCTTGAGTTAGCTTTTTTTTTTTTATTATTGCTTTAAATCTATCATCTACCAGCTCCGGTCACATACGCCGATGTCCAGCAACAAAAACTAAGAGAAAGTGCCAGCTGATTCCAGCTTCCACCGCTCTCTTGAGTAAACATTATTAGGTCTGACGGATCGGTTGAGGAGGCGTTGAGTATTAAACAACACAGTTATGCTCTGAAAGTGTTTATTAAAAGTTTCCATATGAGCAACTGACTTTGATTGCACTGGATAGTAATTAAGATCAAACTGGGCTGTGTTCACAGTTAAGCTCAAAAATAATCCTTACTTCTGGCAGATTT